>NC_079344.1:17483981-17511188 GCF_029582105.1 Oenanthe melanoleuca
TGTCCCCGTGTCCCACCTTCCTCCAGGTGTGTGTCCCGGGGCGCTGCCTGTGGCCGTGCGCGGCCGGGCTGGAGCAGCAGGAGGCAGAACGCTCTCAGCAGGGGGTGGCACTGGCTCACCTCCACCTTCAGGTAGTGGCAGTAGGTGTGGTACCCTGCGGGACACCGAGCCTTGGGGACAGCGTTCCCCATTCCTGGAGCCCAGTCCTGGTCACCTTCCCCTGCTCCCACAGTCCCATGAGCTCCCTTGAACTCCTCTGAGTTTCCCTCCCCTGTATCCCAGGACATGAGGTGAAACCCCAAAACTCATCCCATTTTTTTTTGGGATAAAAAGTCGGACCCAGCCAGCACCACCCTCTCCAGGTGTTCCATTTCCAAGGGTTTGAAGCCGCCCTCCATCCTGGCAGGAAAAACTAAGGAAGGCCTGAGGTCCCCTGAGGTCCCCTCCTCTTTATCCCGGGGTAAAAGTGACCACTGGTGAAACCCCAGAGGTCATCCCACACTTTTTGGGGTAAAAAAACCGGACCAAGCAGTAATCAGGGAAAGCCTCCTGCTCCCATTGTCCTATTTCCAAGCCACCCTTAATCCCAGCAGGACAAACTGGGAAAGCCTGAGGTGCCCTGAGGTCCCCAAAGCCCTCCAAGGTCCCCTGAGGTGCCCTGAGGTCCCCAAAGGTAATTTCTTCTTTCTCCCAGGACACGAGGTGAAGCTCAAAGGTCACCACTCATTTTTTTTGTGGGACAAAAACCAGGAACCAGGAGAAGCCTGTTCCACATGTCCCATTCCCAGCTCCTGAGGCCACCCTCCATCCCAGCAGGACAAACTGGGAAAGCCTGAGGTCTCCTGAGGTCCCCAAAGCCCTCCAAGATCCCTTGAGGTCCCCTAAAGTCCCCCAAGGTCCCCCGAGGTAATTTCTTCTTTCTCCCAGGACATGAGGTGAAGCTCAAAAGTCACCACTCATTTTTTTTGTGTGACAAAAACCAGGAACCAGGAGAAGCCTGTTCCACATGTCCCACTCCCAGCTCCTGTCCTCCATCCCAGCAGCCCCAGGGCCCATCCCCACCCCAGCAGTGGCACCAGGACCCCGCAGGCGGCCCCACCTGGGTCGAAGGTCTCCACGCCGCGCTGCAGCAGGCTGATGTCCAGCCGGCACAGGTGGACGGCGTTGTAGAGGCCGGAGATGACCACGCGCCACACGCCGGCCAGGGCGCCCAGCAGGACGTTGGTGGGGAAGAGCAGGAAGGTGACGATGGACAGGGCGCGCCTGCAAGGACGTGGAGATTCCCAGGATGGAGATTCCCGGGAAAAATCCCGCCAGTCCCAACCTCCCGGCCACGCCCTGTCCAGCTGGGGTGGTCACCGCCCTCCCAGGCCACAGGAGAGGCACCAGGAGCTGCTTTTGTCCTTGGACATCGAGGAAACGGCCAAAATGTGGGATTGGGATGTTGGGGCTCTCGCTGCCACCCACAGGGGACATTTGGGTCCCTCTGTCACCTGGTCTGGGGTGGTGACACCACCTGGGAGTGAGGGACACTTCTGTTGGTGGTCTGGGATGGACAGTGGCCCCAGAAGAGCATCAATGTCCTGCCAGGAGGTGGCACAGGACACTTGGGTCCCTCTGTCACCTGGTCTTGGTGACATCATGTGGGAGTGAGGGACACTTTTTGGTGAGCTGGGATGGACACTGGCTCCAGGAGAGCGTCACTGTCCCGCCAGCAGTGTGACACAAGTGGTGGCACAGGACACCTGGTTCCCTCTGTCACCTGGTCTTGAGTGGTGGCATCATGTGGGAGTGAGGGACATCTGCTGGTGGCCTGGGATGGACAGTGGCTCCAGGAGTGTGACACAAGTGGTGGCACAGGACACCCCACCTGGTTCCCTGCCACCGAGCTCTGTGACACCGCGTGGCAGGGAGGGACATCTGCCAGCGGTCACTGACCCGTCCTGCCAATCCCAAAGATCCAGGCTGGCTGGAGCACGGCCACCCTCGCTGGTGTCACCCCAAAATGCAGGAAGAACATCCGGAGAAAGCCCTGTGGGAGCCTGGGATTCCCACCAACCCAGCCTGGGGACGATCGGGGATGATCGACGGCGGTGTCCCCGTACCTGTTGGTGATCTCCTTCTGCAGGGAATGCTGCTCCAGGAACTGGGAACGAGCCAGGAGATGCTGCACGAGCATGGCCAGCACCAGGGTCAGCCAGAAGGGCCTGGAAGAGCGGGATGGACACCGGGAATGTCCCAAAATACCGGGAATGCCCCAAAATATCGGGAATGTCCCAAAATACCGTCCCAGGGAGGAACCTCCAGCGGTGTTGGAAAAACCCCAAATGGAGCATCCCAGGACCATTCCTTGGGCTTTCCAGCCCTTCCTGAGGGGATCTTGTTCCAGATGATCCCAAGAGTGGGATGGGCACCGGGAATGTCCCAAAACTCTGTCCCAGGCAGGAACCTCCAGTGGTGTTGGAAAAACCCCAAATGGATCATCCCAAACCCATCCAGGGCCATTCCAGCCCTTTCCAGTTCACCACACGTTCTGGATGATCCCAAAGAGCGGGATGGACACTGGGAATGTCCCAAAAAAAACAGGAATGTCCCAAGGCACTGCCCCAGGCAGGAACCCCCAGCACTGCCGGGAAAACCCCAAATGGAGCATCCCAAACCCATCCCAAACCCATCCCCAAGCCCATCCCAAACCCATCCCAAGCCCACCCAGGGTCTCCAGCCCGTCCCGAGGCTCACCACATGTTCCGGATGATCCCGAAGAGCGGGGAGCTGGTGCCGGCCTGGAGCGGGATCACCACCAGGAAGGTGAAGGCCACGGAGCAGAGGAAGAAAATCACCTGCTGGATCAGGAGACCTGGAGCGGGAATCCGGGATGGGACAACGGCTCTCCTTCCCCACATCCCATAAAAACCCCGTTCTGCATTCCCAAGGGGCTGCCTCCGCAATTTTCCCCTTTTTTTTCGGGATCCCTCGTTCCCAGGGTGATCCAGGCTGGGATGGAGACGAGGAGCCCCCAGAATGTGCAGAGGACTGGAGGATTCCACAGCTTTCCCCATCCAAATATTTGGGATCCAGCCAAACCCAGGCATCACCTCACCCCTTCCTCCTCTTTGAATTTCCAACCCAATTTTTCCAATTTTTTTACAATTTTCCCAATTATTTCTCCAGCTTTTCCCAATTCCCAGCCATTCCATGTTCCCAAAATCCCTGCCAGATCCCATTTGAGAAAACAGGGATAAAAACCCTCCTGGAAATGTGGTGAAAACTGGGAATTGACACTTAATCCTTAAGAAAATCGGGATGTCCCACCCCATGATCCCAAAATTCCATTACCCAGGCATCATCCCACCCCTTCCTCCTCTTTGAACTCCCAAACCAATTTTTCCATATTTTTTTTTTAAATTTTCCCAATTGTTTTTTTCATTTTTCCCCAATTCCCATCCATCCCATGTTCCCAAAACCCACCAGATTCCAATTGAGAAAACAGGGATAAAAACCCTCCTGGAAAAGGGGTGAAAATAGGAAACTGAAACTTAATCCTTAGGAAAATTGGGATGTCCCATCCCATGATCCCAAAATTCCATTACCCAGGCATCATCCCACCCCTTCCTCCTCTTTGAACTCCCAACCCAATTTTTCCAGTTTTTTTACCATTTCCCTAATTATTTCTCCAGCTTTTCCCAAACTCCAGTTTTTCCATGTTCCCAAAACCCACCAGATCCCATCGGAGAAAACAGGGACAAAAACCCTCCTGGAAACGGGGTGAAAACGGGGAACTGCCACTTAATCCTTAGGAAAATCGGGATGTCCCATCCCAGGATCCCAAATTCCGTACCCAGGCAGGCGAAGGCCGCCTGGAAGGCGGAGAAGGCGATCCAGCAGACCACGGCTTCCCGGGAAGGGCGCAGGATGTGAGCCTTGGAAAACACGTCCAGCACGGCGCCCTGGTACAGCGCCCGCAGGTTGGACCTGGGAGAGACTCCGGAGTGTTCGGGAATGGGGTTGGGAATGTCGGGAACGGGGATGGGAATGTCGGGAATGGGGAGGGAATGTCGGGAATGGGGACATTGGGAATGTCGGGAATGGGGATGGGAATGTCGGGAATGGGGATGGGAATGTTGGGAATGGGGATGGGAATGTTGAGAATGGGGATGGGAATGTTGGGAATGGGGACATTGGGAATAGTGATTGGAATAGTGGGAATGGGGATGGGAATGTCGGGAATGGGGACATTGGGAATGTTGGGAATGGGGATGGGAATGTCGGGAATGGGGATGGGGACATTGGGAATGGGGATGGGGACATCAGGAATGGGGACATTGGGAATGTTGGGAATGTAGGGAATGGGGATGGGAATGTTGAGAATGGGGCTGGGAATGTTTGGAATGGGAACATTGGGAAGATTGGGAATGGGGATGGGAAGGTTGGGAATGGGGACATTGGGAATGTTGGGAATGGGGACATCAGGAATGGGGATGGGAAAGTTGGGAATGGGGACATTGGGAATAGTGATGGGAATAGTGGGAATGGGGATGGGGATACTGGGAATGGGGACATCGGGAATAGGAATGGGAATGTTGGGAATGGGGATGGGAATGTTGGGAATGGGGATGGGAATGTTGGGAATGGGCATGGGAATGTTGGGAATGGGGATGGGAATGTTGGGAATGGGGATGGGAATGTTGGGAATGGGGACATCGGGAATGGGGATGGGAATGTTGGGAATGGGGAGGGAATGTCGGGAATGGGCATGGGAATGTTTGGAATGGGAACATTGGGAATGTTGGGAATGGGGACATTGGGAATGGGGATGGGAATGTTGGGAATGGGGATGGGAATGCTGGGAATGGGGACATTGGGAATGTTTGGAATGGGGATGGGAATGTTGGGAATGGGGACATTGGGAATGGGGATGGCAATGTTGGGAATGGGGATGGGAATGCTGGGAATGGGGATGGGAATGTTTGGAATGGGGATGGGAATGTTGGGAATGGGGATGGGAATGTTGGGAATGGGGATGGGAGTGTTGGGAATGGGGACGTTGGGAATGGGGATGGGAATGTTGGGAATGGGGATGGGAATGTTGGGAATGGGGACATCGGGAATGGGGATGGGAATGTTGGGAATGGGGATGGGAATGTTGGGAATGGGGATGGGAATGTTGAGAATGGGGATGGGAATGTTGGGAATGGGGATGGAGACATCAGGAATGGGGACATTGGGAATGTTGGGAATGTTGGGAATGGGGATGGGAATGTTGGGAAGGGGGATGGGAATGTTGGGAATGGGGACATTGGGAATGGGGATGGGAAGGTTGGGAATGGGGATGGGGACATTGGGAATGGGGATGGGGACATCAGGAATGGGGACATTGGGAATGTTGGGAATGGGGCTGGGAATGTTGGGAATGGGGATGGGAATGTTGGGAATGGGGATGGGAAGGTTGGGAATGGGGATGGGAATGTTGGGAATGGGGACATTGGGAATGTTGGGAATGGGGATGGAGACATTGGGAATGGGGATGGGAAGGTTGGGAATGGGGATGGGGACATTGGGAATGGGGATGGGGACATCAGGAATGGGGACATTGGGAATGTTGGGAATGGGGCTGGGAATGTTGGGAATGGGGCTGGGAATGTTGGGAATGGGGACATTGGGAATGTTGGGAATGGGGATGGGAAGGTTGGGAATGGGGATGGGAATGTTGGGAATGGGAATGGGGACATTGGGAATGTTGGGAAGGGGGATGGCAATGTTGGGAATGGGAATGTTGGGAATGGGAATGGGGACATTGGGAATGTTGGGAATGGGGATGGGAATTGGGAATGGGGATGGAGACATTGGGAATGGGGATGGGAATGTTGGGAATGGGAATACTGGGAATGGGAATATCGGGAATGGGGACAGGAATAGCAGCAATGAGGCTGGGAACACCGGGAATGAGAACACTGGGAATGGAGACAGGAATGTCGGGAATGGGGTTGGGAACACCGGGAATAGCGATGGGAATAGCGGGAATGGGGATGGGAATACTGGGAATGAGGCTGGGAATGTCAGGAATGGGGCTGGGAACGTTTGGAATGGGGCTGGGAATACTGGGAATGAAGCTGGGAATGAGGCTGGGAATTGGAAATGGGGCTGGGAATGTCAGGAATGGGGCTGGGAACGTTTGGAATGGGGATGGGAATACTGGGAATGAAGCTGGGAATGGGGCTGGGAATTGGAAATGGGGCTGGGAATGTCAGGAACGGAGATGGGAACATTAGGAATGGGGCTGGGGATATCGGGGATGGGGCTGGGAACAGTGGGAAGAGGGACGGGAACACCAGGAATGTCGGGAATGATGTCGGGAATGCCGGGAATGTCGGGAATGATGTCGGGAATGTCGGGAATGCCGGGAATGATGCCGGGAAAGGCGCGGCCGCACCTGTGCATGCCGAGGCTGCGGAGCAGCATGGCGCAGGTGAGCAGGCAGCACAGCGCCAGCGAGCAGATGTAGCAGACTGCGGAAAAACGGGAAAAAACATTCCTGGATTCCCGGGAATAACGCCGGGAATGGGGTTTTAGCGGGAATTTTCCCGCCTTTTGTCGCTCTCTCCTTCAGCTCCCCAGGGGGGATGGAAGGGACAGAGGGCGGGAAAAGGGGGAGGGAAATCTGGGAAAATCCCTGGAGCGAGCTGGGATGGGGGCCTTGGGAAAGCGGGATGGAGGGAAAAAAAAACGGGATGAGAGAGGTTTGGAGATCCAGGAAAAGGCACAGAAATCCTCCCGGGAGCTGGTGGGAGCCCCAGGAAGGAGAGGGTGTCCCTGATGATCCTTTATCCCCGGAATTCCCTGATCCCTGGAATTCCCTCAGGCCTGGAATTCCCTCATCCCAGCTATCCCTTCATCCCTGGAATTCCCTCATCCCGTCTATCCCTTCATCCCTGAAATTTCCTCATCCCTCCTGTTCATTTATCCCTGGAAGTCCCTCATCCCTGGAATTCCCTCATCCCTGAACTTCTGATCCCTGCTATTCCTTCATCCCTGAAATTCCCTCATCCCAGCTACCCCTTTATCCCAAAAATTCCCTCATCCCTGAAATTCGCTCATCCCTGGAATTCCCTGATCCTTTTCATTTCCTCATCACTGAACTTTCCTTATCCCTGCTATTCCTTCATCCCTGAAATTCCCTCATCCCAGCTACCCCTTTATCCCAAAAATTCCCTCATCCCTGAAATTTCCTCATCCCTCCTGTTCATTTATCCCTGGAAGTCCCTCATCCCTGGAATTCCCTGATCCTTTTCATTCCCTCATCCCTGGAATTCATTTATTCCTTTATCCCAAAAATTCCCTCATCCCTGAAATTCCCTCATCCCTACTATTCCTTCATCCCTGGAATTCCCTCATCCCAGCTACCCCTTTATCCCAAAAATTCCTTTATCCCTGAAATTCCCTCATCCCTGCTGTTCCTTCGTCCCTATTTCTGATCCCTGCTCTCCCCCATCCCTGCTATTCCTTCTTCCCTGCTCTTCCCTCATCCCCCATCCAAGGATTTCCACTCTCCAGGGATCCAGGGCCCATCTGTTCGTTTCCAGCAGGTTTCCAAGCCTGCAGCATCTGCTCCCTCTTCCCTCTGGCTCTTCCCAGAGTCTCTTCCCGCCTTGGCACAGCCCCATCCCTGCCAGCCGCCCCCTAAATCCCTCTGGAATCAGCCCCATCCCATCCTCCGGGGCAGGAACCCTCCCAAAATCCACCTGGAAATTTGTCCCATTGTGTCCTTCTAATATCCCCCTGGAATCTGCCCCATCCCCTCCCGAAATCCCCCTGGAATCCTCCCAGTCCCATCCTCCAGGCCAGGAATCCTCCCAAAATCCCCCTGGAATCTGCTCCATCCCATCTTCCCAAAATCCCACTGGAATCTTCCCAGTCCCACCCTCTGGGCCGGGAATCCTCCTGAAATCCCCCTGGAATCTGCTCCATCCCATCTTCCCAAAATTCCACTGGAATCCTCCCAGTCCCACCCCCTGGGCCAGGAATCCTCCAGAAAATCCCCCTGGAATCTGCCTCATCCCATTCTCCCAAAAATCTTCCTGGAATCTGCCCCTTTCTGTCCTCCCAAAACCTCCTGGAATCTGCCCCATCCCATTCTCCCAAAATCCCACTGGAATCCTCCCAGTCCTGTCCTCTGGGCCGGGAATCCTCCTGAAATCCCCCTGGAATCTGCTCCATCCCATCTTCCCAAAATTCCACTGGAATCCTCCCAGTCCTGTCCTCTGGGTCAGGAATCCTCCGGAAATCCCCCCGGAATCCGCCCCATCCCATCCTCCCACAATCTCCCTGGAATCTGCACCATTCTGCCCTCCAGGCCAGGAATCCTCCCAAAAATCCCTCTGGAATCTGACTCATTCTGTCATCCCAAAATCCTCTTGGAATCTGCCCCATCCCCTCCAGCCACTCCCGAAATCCCCCTGGAATCCCTCCAATCCCATCCTCCAGGCCAGGAATCACCCAAAATCTGCCCAGAATCTGCCTCATCCCATCCAGCCACTCCCAAAATCCCCCTGGAATCTGCCCCATCCCATTCTCTCAAAATCCCTCTGGAACATTCCCATCCCATTCTCCGGGCCAGGAATCCTCCCAAAAATCCTCTGGAATCTGCCCCTTTCTGTCCTCCCAAAACCTCCTGGAATCTACCCCATCCCATTCTCCCAAAATCCCGCTGGAATCCTCCCAGTCCTGTCCTCTGGGCCAGGAATCCTCCTGAAATTCCCCTGGAATCTGCTCCATCCCATCTTCCCAAAATCCCACTGGAATCTTCCCAGTCCCACCCTCTGGGCCGGGAATCCTCCAGAAAATCCCCCTGGAATCTGCCTCATCCCATTCTCCCAAAATCCCCCTGCAATCCTTCCCATCCCATTCACTGGGCCAGGAATCTTCCTAAAATCCCTCTGGAATCTGCTGCATCCCTTCCAGCCGCTCTCGAAATTCCCCTGGAATCTGCCCCATCCCATCCTCCCAAAATCCCTCTGGAATCCTCCCATTCCCATCCTCCGGGACAGGAATCCTCCTGAAATCCCCCTGGAATCTGCTGCATCCCATCCTCCCCAAAATCCCACTGGAATCCTCCCAGTCCTGTCCTCTGGGCCGGGAATCCTCCTGAAATCCCCCTGGAATCTGCTCCATCCCATCTTCCCAAAATCCCACTGGAATCCTCCCAGTCCCATCCTCTGGGTCAGGAATCCTTCAGAAAATCCCCCTGGAATCTGCCTCATCCCATTCTCCCAAAAATCTTCCTGGAATCTGCCCCTTTCTGTCCTCCCAAAACCTCCTGGAATCTGCCCCATCCCATTCTCCCAAAATCCCACTGGAATCCTCCCAGTCCTGTCCTCTGGGCCGGGAATCCTCCTGAAATCCCCCTGGAATCTGCTCCATCCCATCTTCCCAAAATCCCACTGGAATCTTCCCAGTCCCATCTTCTGGGTCAGGAATTTTTCAGAAATCCCCAGGAATCTGCTCCATCCCATTCTCCCAAAATCCCACTGGAATCCTCCCAGTCCTGTCCTCTGGGTCAGGAATCCTCCAGAAATCCCCCCCGGAATCCGCCCCATCCCATCCTCCCCAAAATCCCCCTGGAATCTGCCCCTTTCTGTCCTTCCAAAACCTCCTGGAATCTGCCCCATCCCATCTTCCCAAAATCTCAATGGAATCCTCCCAGTCCTGTCCTCTGGGACAGGAATCCTCCTGAAATCCCCCTGGAATCCTCCCATTCCCATCTTCTGGGTCAGGAATCCTTCAGAAATCCCCCTGGAATCTGCTCCATCCCTTCCAGCCACTCCCCAAATCCCCCTGGAATCTGCCCCATCCCATCTTCCCGAAATCCCACTGGAATCCTACCAGTCCTGTCCTCTGGGTCAGGAATTTTTCAGAAATCCCCCTGGAATCTGCTCCATCCCATTCTCCCAAAATCCCCCTGGAATCTTCCCAGTCCCATCTTCCAGGCCAGGAATCACCCAAAATCTGCCCAGAATCTGCCTCATCCCATCCATCCACTCCCCAAATCCCCCCGGAATCCGCCCCATCCCATCCTCCCCCAACCCCCCTGCAATCCTTCCTCCCCATCCCGTCCTCCAGAGCAGGAATTCCCGCCCGGATCCCGCTCTGGAATGTCGATCCCACCTTCCAGCGACCACAGGTAGTGGCGGACGGTGGCCAGCTCCTTCTCCATGTCCCCGGGCACGGCCGGGCTGTCCGAGGGCACCAGCCCGAACTGCACCAGCAGCACCACCACGTCCTTGGTCATTCCCGCCCGGACGATCTGCAGCGTGGGGACAACGGCCACCAGCAGCAGCACGGCCACCTGGGGGGACACGGGGTTGCGGGATTCGTGGCTGGGATCCCGTGGGATTTATGGCTGGGATTCTGTGGGATTCATGGCTGGGATTCTGTGGGATTGTGGGATTTATGGCTGGGATCCTGTGGGATTTATGGCTGGGATCCTGTGGGATTCATGGCTGAGATCCTGTGGGATTTATGGCTGAGATCCTCTGGGATTTATGGCTGGGATCCCGTGGGATTGCGGGATTTATGGCTGGGATCCTGTGGGATTGCGGGATTCGAGGCTGGGATCCTCTGGGATTCATGGCTGGGATCCTGTGGGATTTACGGCTGGGATCCTTTGGGATTTATGGCTGAGATCCTCTGGGATTTATGGCTGAGATCCCGTGGGATTTATGACTGGGATCCTGTGGGATTTATGGCTGGGATCCTGTGGGATTTATGGCTGGAATCCCGTGGGATTTATGGCTGAGATCCTCTGGGATTTATGGCTGAGATCCTCTGGGATTTCTGGCTAGGATCCCGTGGGATATATGGCTGGGATCCCGTGGGATTTATGGCTGGGATCCTGTGGGATTTTGGGGTTTATGGCTGGGATCCTGTGGGATTCGTGGCTGGAATCCCGTGGGATTCATGGCTGGGATCCCGTGGGACTGTGGGATTTATGGCTGGGATCCTGTGGGATTTATGGCTGGGATCCCGTGGGATTTATGGCTGAGATCCTCTGGGATTTATGGCTGGGATCCTGTGGGATTTATGGCTGGGATCCCGTGGGATTGCAGGATTTATGGCTGGGATCCTGTGGGGTTTTGGGATTTATGGCTGGGATCCTGTGGGATTTATGGCTGGGATCCTGTGGGATTTATGGCTGAGATCCTCTGGGATTTATGGCTAGGATCCCGTGGGATTTATGACTGGGATCCTGTGGGATTTTGGGGTTTATGGCTGGGATCCTCTGGGATTTATGGCTGGGATCCCGTGGGATTCATGGCTGGGATTCTGTGGGATTGTGGGATTTATGGCTGGGATCCTGTGGGATTGCAGGATTTATGGCTGGGATCCTGTGGGATTTATGGCTGAGATCCTCTGGGATTTATGGCTAGGATCCCGTGGGATTTATGGCTGGGATCCCGTGGGATTCATGGCTGGGATTCTGTGGGATTGTGGGATTTATGGCTGGGATCCTGTGGGATTCATGGCTGGGATCCCGTAGGATTTTGGGATTTATGGCTGGGATCCTCTGGGACTTATGGCTGGGATCCCGTGGGATTGCGGGATTCCCCTTTTCCATTTATTTACAGCTGGGATTCCATAGGATTGTGGGATTTACGGCTCGGATCCCACAGGATTTGGGGTTTATGGCTGGGATCCTGCAGAGTTTACACCTGGGATCCTGTGGGACTCATGGCTGGGATCCTGTGGGATTTATGGCTGGGATCTTGTGGGATTCATGGCTGGGATCCTGTGGGATTTATGTCTGGGATCCTGAGGGATTTATGGTTGGGATCCTGAGGGATTTTGGGATTTACAGCTGGGATCCCCACAGAATTGTGGAATTTATGGCTGGGATCCCATGGAATTGTGGGATCTACAGCTCGGATTGCCATGGGATTTCGGGATTTATGGCAGGGATCCTGCGGGATTTACAGCTCAGATCCCACGGGATTTTGGGATTTATGGCAGGGATCCTGCGGGATTTACAGCTCAGATCCCACGGGATTTTGGGATTTATGGCAGGGATCCTGCGGGATTTACAGCTCAGATCCCACGGGATTTCGGGATTTATGGCTCAGATCCTGCAGGATTGTGGGATTTACAGCTGGGATCCCACAGGACTGCAGGATTTACGGCTGGGAACCCACGAAATTCCAGGATTTAAGAGTTGGATCCTACGGGATTTATGGCTGGGATCCTGCAGGGATTTCGGGATTTATGGCTGGGATCCTGTGGGATTTTGGGATTTATGGCCAGGATCCCGCAGGATTGCCAGGTTTATGACTGGATCCCATGGAATTTTGGGATTTATGGCTGGGATCCCACTGGATATTTAGATTTACAGCAGCATCCCACAGGATTGTGGGATTTACAGCTCGGATCCCGTGGGATTGTAGGATTCAAAGCTTGGCAGAGCCTCGGGAGCTCGGAATTCCAGAAGGAATTTCAGTGGTGTGCAGGTGACCCCCGGGATGCTCCGGGAATGTCCCCAGTGTCACCTGGTAGACGGCGATGACGGCCACGGTGAGGGACACCACCAGCTTCAGCGGGATCCGGAATCCTGCAGGGAAAAGCGGGAGAGGAGCCGGGATTTGGGATGGAGGGAGGGCAGCTCAGGCTCCTGGAGAACACCTGGAATGGGATTCCCGCCAGAATTCCTGCCAGGAGTGGATGGATGGCGCCACCCTGCCAGGTGCCACCTCCGGGACATTCCCTGGCCAAGCTTTCCCAGGAAAACCGAGGTTGTCCCAAGCCTCCCTGGAATTGACCCAGAACCCGTTTTTCCATGGATTTATGGGGTCACCAAGGGGCTCCCATCATTCCCATCACTCCCCTTTTCCATGGATTTATGGGGTCTTCATGGGATTCCCATCATTCCCCTTTTCCATGGATTTATGGGTCTCCATGGGATTCGCATAATTTCCCTTTTCCATGGATTTATGGGGTCTTCATGGGGTTCCCACCATTCCTAGGACCCCATTTCCATGGATTTATAGGGTCTCCATGGGGTTCCCATCATTCCCAGGACCCCTTTTTCATGGATTTATGGGTCTCCATGGGATTCCCATAATTTCCCTTTTCCATGGATTTATGAGTTCTCCATGGGATTCCCATCATTCCCAGGACCCCTTTTCCATGGATTTATGGGGCCTCCATGGGGTTTCCATAATTCCCACCATTCCCAGGATCCCTTTTCCATGGATCTGTAGGGTTTCCATGAGGTTCCCATTATTCTCTTTTTCCATGGATTTATGGGGTCGCAATGGGGTTCCCATCATTCTCTTTTTCCATGGATTTATGGAGTCTCCATGGGATTCCCATCATTCCCAGGACCCATTTTCCATGGATTTATGGGGTTTCCATGGAGCTCCCATCATTCCCCTTTTCCATGAGTTTGTGGGGTCTCCATGGAGTTCCCATCACTCCACATTTCCACGGATTTATGGGGTCTCCATGAGGTTCCCATTGTTCCTGGGACCCCTTTTCCATGAATTTGTAGGGTCTCCATGGAGTTCCCATCACTCTGCGTTTCCATGGATTCATGGGCTCTCCTGGGGTTCCCATCATTCCCTTTTTCCATGAATTTATGGGGTCTCCATGGGGTTCCCATCACTCTGTATTTCCATGGATTTGTGGAGTCACCATGGGATTCCTATCATTCCCAAGATCCCTTTTTCCATGGATTTTTGGAGTCTCCATGGGATTCCTATCATTCCCAAGATCCCTTTTCCCATGGATTTCCAACCTGGGATCTTGGGAATGATCCATAAACCCCAATCCCAACCATTCCCTGTTTTCATGGGATTTTCCCGGTGCCCACCTTCCTCGGGAATGTAGACATAGGAGAGCAGGTAGGAGCGGATCCGGGACCAGAGGCTCTCCTCGATCTTGGCTGAGCTGTGTGAGGCAGGAAAAAGTGACATTCCTGAATTTTGGGAATGGGATTTGCCAGGAATGGGATTTTCCAGGAATGGGAATTGCCGTCCTCACCTCTCCTTCCTGCCCCGCTTGGACAGCACAGCCTTGAGGTACTTCCTGTAATAGCTTTTCCCGGGAATCTGGGAAAAATGGATGGATTTGGGGAGGTGGAGCTTCCCTGGCCACGCCCTCCTCCAGGCCGTATTCCAACGGGAATTTCCCAGCCCGGGATGGGATACGGAATGTGTGATGTTGGTACAGAAAAGTGGGAATAATCCCTTCCCAAATCCCTCTGGAATTCCGAGAGGGGAATGTGCAAAGAGCCCGATCTCAATCCTGATCCTGATCCTGATCCTGATTCCCATCCTGGTCCCCATGCCAACCCTGATCCCAATCCAGATCCCAATCCTGATCCCGATCAGTCCCTCAATCCCAATCCAGCTCCCATTCCCATTCCCATTCCCCAATCCTGTTCCCGTTCCCGTTCCCATTCCCATTCCCATTTCAAAACCCATTCCCACTCCCCATTCCCATTCCCATTCCCGTTCTTGTTCCCCTTCCTGTTCCCCTTCCCATTTCCAATCCCAATCCCATTCCCGCTCCCATTCCCATTCCCGTTCTTGTTCCCCTTCCTGTTCCCCTTCCCGTTTCCAATCCCACTGCCATTCCCATTCCCATTCCCCAATCCTGTTCCCATTCCCATTCCCATTCCCATTTCCAATCCCATTCCCACTCCCGTTTCCAATCCCAATCCCATTCCCATTCCCATTCCCCAATCCTGTTCCCTTTCCCATTCCCATTCCCGTTTCCAAACCCATTCCCACTCCCGCTCCTATTCCCGTTCCCGTTCCCATTCCCCTTCCTGTTCCCATTCCCATTCCTGTTCCTGTTCCCCTTCCCATTTCCAATCCCAATCCCATTCCCGCTCCTGCTCCCATTCCCGTTCTCATTCCCCTTCCTGTTTGTCACTGTTCCCCTTCCCATTTCCAATCCCATTTCCAATCCCGTTCCTGTTTCCAAACCCATTCCCGCTCCCGCTCCCGTTCCCGTTCCCGTTCCCGTTCCCATTCCCGTTCCCGCTCCCGTTCCCGCTCCCGTTCCCGTTCCCTCTCCCGCTCCCGCTCCCGTTCCCGTTCCCGTTCCCGTTCCCGCTCCCGTTCCCGTTCCCGTTCCCGCTCCCGCTCCCGCTCCCGTTCCCGTTCCCGTTCCCGATCCCACTCCCGAACTCCCGAATTCCCGAATTCCCGGTGTCCGTACCTCCGGCTCGGAGCTGTCCCCTCGGCGCAGGCTGCGCACGAGCAGCGCCGGGTACCAGACACTCAGCAGGGACAGGGACAGCAGGATGGGGACATGGGACAGCAGCGAGTACAGCCGGTGGATCTGGGGGGACAGGGTCAGTGCCACCACCCTGGGGACAGGGGGACACTGACACCCCCTGGGGACACTGCCACCCCCTGGGGACACTGACACCACCCTGGGGACACGGGGACACTGACACCACCCTGGGGACACTGCCACCACCCCTGCAGGGACAGGGACAGCAGCGAGTACAGCCGGTGGATCTGGGGGGGGACAGGGTCAGTGCCACCACCCTGGGGACAGGGGGACACTGCCACCACCCTGGGGACACTGCCACCACCCTGGGGACACGGGGACACTGACACCACCCTGGGGACACTGCCACCACCCTGGGGACACTGCCACCACCCCAGGGACACAGGGACACTGCCACCCCCTGGGGACACTGCCACCACCCCTGCAGGGACAGGGCCAGCAGAGAGTACAGCCGGTGGATCTGGGGTGGGGACAGGGTCAGTGCCACCACCCCAGGCAAGGGACACTCCAGGGCCACTCAGGGAGGTGACAAGGAAGCCATGACCCCTCAGGGCCACTCAGGGAGGTGACAAGGAAGCTGTGACCCCTCAGGGCCACCCCAGGATGCTATGACCCCTCAGGGCCACCCCAGGGAGGTGACAAGATAGCCATGATCCCTTAGGGCCACCCAGGGAGGTGACAAGGAAGCCACAGCCCCTCAGGGCCACCCCAGGATGCTGTGACCCCTCAGGGCCACCCAGGGAGGTGACAAGGCAGCTGTGACCCCTCAGGGCCACCCAGGGAGGTGACAAGGAAGCCATGACCCCTCAGGGCCACTCAGGGAGGTGACAAGGTAACCACAGCCCCTCAGGGCCACCCCAGGATGCTGTGACCCCTCAGGGCCTCTCAGGGAGGTGACAAGGCAGCTGTGACCCCTCAGGGCCACTCAGGGAGGTGACAAGGCAGCCACAGCCCCTCAGGGCCACCCAGGAAGCGCCAGCGAGGCGAGGCCACCCACCTTGGTGGCCAGGGGACACTGCAGGCGGTGGCCCAGGTGCGCGGCGCAGTGCGCCCAGGCCAGCAGCGCGCCCGCCCCGTAGCCCAGGCGGTGCCGCGGCCCCGCGCAGGCCAGCAGGGGCGCGTACAGCAGCGGGTAGTAGAGCAGCGCCAGCACCTTCCAGAGCTCTGGAAAACGGGAACGGCCGCGATCAGGGATGGGCAGGATGGGGATCGGGATCGGGATCGGGATCAGGGCGGGGCAGGATGGGGATCGGGATCGGGATCAGGGCGGGCACGGGGCAGGATGGGGATCGGGATCGGGATCAGGGCTGGGGGAGCAGGATGGGGATCGGGATCGGGATTGGATTGAGAGACTGATTGGGACCGGGATCGGGATCGGGATTGAGAGACTCATCGGGATCGGGATCGGGATCGGGATTGGGATTGGGATTGGGATTGAGAGACTGATTGGGATCAGGATCAGGATCAGGATCAGGATTGAGACACTGATTGGGATCAGGATCACGATTGGGATTGGGATTGAGAGACTGATTTGGATCGGGATCGGGATCAGGATTGAGAGACTGATTGGGACCAGGATCGGGATCACGGCTGCGGGGGCAGGATGGGAATTGGGATTGGGATTGGATTGAGAGACTGATTGGGATCAGGATTGGGATCAGGGCTGGCACGGGGAGCAGGATGGGAATCGGGATCGGGATTGAGAGATTGATTGGGATTGGGATCAGGATCGGGATTGGGTTTGGGATTGGGATTGAGAGACTGATTGGGACCAGGATTAGGATTGGGATCGGGATTGGGGTTGAGAGCCTGATTGAGATCAGGATCAGGATCAGGGCTGGCGTGGGGAGCAGGATGGGAATCAGGATCGGGATCGGGATTGGATTGAGAGACTGATTGGGATCAGGGTCAGGATCGGGATCAGGATGGGGACCAAGATGGGAATCATGGTCAGAATTGGGATTGGTTTTGGGATTGGGATTGTGTTTGGGATGGGGATGGTGTTTGGGATTGGGATTGGTTTTGGGATGGGGATGGTGTTTGGGATTGGGATGGTGTTTGGGATTGGGATTGGTTTGGGATCAGGATTGTGTTTGGGATCAGGATTGGTTTGGGATGGGGTTTGTGTTTGGGATGGGGATCAGTTTGGGATTGGGATGAGTTTGGGATTGGGATTGGTTTGGGATGTGGATGGTGTTTGGGATGGGGATGGTGTTTGGGGTCGGTTTGGGATTGATTTGGGATGGGGATGGTGTTTGGGGTTGGTTTGGGATCGGGATGGGGATGGTGTTTGTGTTTGGGATCTGTTTGGGATGGGTTTGGGATCGGTTTGGGATGGTGTTTGGGATCAGTTTGGGATGGGTTTGGGATCAGTTTGGGATGGTGTTTGGGGTCGGTTTGGGGTCGGTTTGGGATCGGTTTGGGATCGGTTTGGGATGGGGATGGTGTTAGGGGTTGGTTTGGGATCGGTTTGGGGTCAGTTTGGGGTCAGTTTGGGGTCAGTTTGGGATCAGTTTGGGATCGGGATGGGGCTGTGTTTGGGGTCGGTTTGGGGTCGGTTTGGGATTGGTTTGGGGTTGGTTTGGGATCAGTTTGGGATCAGTTTGGGGTCGGTTTGGGGTCGGTTTGGGATCAGTTTGGGATCAGTTTGGGATCGGGATGGGGCTGTGTTTGGGGTCGGTTTGGGATCAGTTTGGGGTCGGTTTGGGATCAGTTTGGGATCAGTTTGGGGTTGGTTTGGGGTCGGTTTGGGGTCGGTTTGGGATCAGTTTGGGGTCGGTTTGGGATGGTGTTGGGGTGGTTTGGGATCAGTTTGGGATCGGGATGGGGCTGTGTTTGGGGTCGGTTTGGGATCAGTTTGGGGTCGGTTTGGGATCGGTTTGGGATCGGTTTGGGATCAGTTTGGGATCGGTTTGGGATCAGTTTGGGATCGGGATGGGATCGGGATGGGATCGGTTTGGGGTCGGTTTGGGATGGGGATGGTGTTTGGGGTCGGTTTGGGATCGGGATGGTGTTTGGGATCAGTTTGGGATCGGTGTGGGCTCGGGACGGTGTTAGGGGTCAGTTTGGGGTCAGTTTGGGATCAGTTTGGGATCGGTTTGGGATCGGGATGGGGTGGTTTGGGATCAGTTTGGGGTCGGTTCGGGGCTGTGTTTGGGTGGTGTCCGTACCGCGGGCGCTGGGCGCGCTGGGGCCGGCGAGGGGCAGCGGGTCCTTGTCCAGCAGCAGCTGGCACAGCGAGGAGAGCAGCGCCCCGAACACGGCGGCGGCCGGGCCCCGCGGCACCTCCTCCTCCAGGAAATTCCCGGGGCTGCAAGGGCGGCGGGTGGGGAATCCCGGGACCTCTCCAAGGAGGGGTCAGCGGGATTTTGGGAATTCTGAGACGTCTCCAAGGAGGGGTCAGAGGGATTTTGGGAATTCTGAGGTGTTTCCAACTAGGGATCAGCGCGATTTGGGAATCCTGAACTTTTTCCAGCTAGGGATCAGCGGGATTTTGGGAATTCCGAGATGTCTCCAAGGAGGGGTCAGAGGGATTTTGGGAATTCTGAGCTCTTTGACGCTAGGGATCAGTGGGATTTGGGAATTCCAAGATATTTCCAACTAGGGATCAGCGCGATTTGGGAATCCTGAGCTCTTTGCAGCTAGGGATCAGCGGGATTTTGGGAATTCCGAGACGTCTCCAAGGAGGGGTCAGCGGGATTTTGGGAATTCTGAGCTCTTTCCAGCTAGGGATCAGCGGGATTTTGGGAACTCTGAGGTGTTTCCAACTAGGGATCAGCGGGATTTTGGGAATTCCGAGATATCTCCAACTAGGGATCAGCGGGATTTTGGGAATTCCGAGATGTCTCCAATGAGTTTTGGGAATTCCGAGATGTCTCCAATGAGGGACGAGCAGATTTTTCGGAATTCCAAGCTCTTCCTAGGCAGGGATCAGGAGGGTTTTGGGAGCCCTCTCCAATTAACAATCAGTGGGATTTTGGGAATTCCGAGCTCTTTCCAGGTAGGAATCAGAGATATTTGGGGAATTCTGAGCTCCTCTTGGGGAGGGATCAGCAGGATTTTGGGAATTCTGAGATGTTTCCAAGGAGGAATCAGTGAGATTTTGGGAATTCCAAGATGTTTCCAAGGAGGGATGACCAGGATTTGGGGAATTCCAAGATATTTCCAACTAGGGACCAGCGGGATTTTGGGAATTCTGAGCTGTTTCCAACCAGAGATCAGTGGGATTTTGGGAATTCCAAGCTCTTTTCAACTAGGGATCAATGGGAATTCTGAGTCCTTTCCAGGGAAGGATCAGCGGGATTTTGGGAATTCCAAGATGTTTCCAACTGGGGGTCAGTGGGATTTTGGGAATTCTGAGCCATTTCCAAGGAGGAATTAGTCGGATTTTGGGAATTTTGAGCTCATTCCAGGTAGGGATCAGCGGGATTTTGGGAATTCTGAGATGTTTCCAGGGAAGGATCAGCGGGATTTTGGGAATTCCATTACCTGAGCAATCCCGGGACGCCGTTCCAGCAGTTCAGGTAAAGCCGGCGGCGCTTGACCAGGAAGGACAAGGCCAGGATCACGGCCAGCTGGAAAAGGGATGGGAAATCCATGGAAAAGGGTCCTGGGAGTGGCGGGAATTCCATGGATATCCCATAAATCCATGGAAAAGGGTCCTGGGAGTGGTGGGAATTCCATGGATATCCCACAAATCCATGGAAAAGGGGAGTGGTGGGAATTCCATGGATATCCCATAAATCCATGGAAAAGGGGAGTGGTGGGAATTCCATGGATATCCCATAAATCCATGGAAAAGGGGAGTGGTGGGAATTCCATGGATATCCCAATAAATCCATGGAAAAGGAGAAGGATGGGAATTCCATGGATATCCCATAAATCCATGGAAAAGGGTCCTGGGAGTGATGGGAATTCCATGGATATCCCATAAATCCATGGAAAAGGGGAATGGTGGGAATTCCATGGATATCCCATAAATCCATGGAAAAGGGTCCTGGGAGTGACGGGAATTCCATGGATATCCCATAAATCCATGGAAAAGGGGAGTGGTGGGAATTCCATGGATATCCCATAAATCCATGGAAAAGGGGAGTGGTGGAAATTCCATGGATATCCCATAAATCCATGGAAAAGGGTCCTGGGAGTGGTGGGAATTCCATGGATATCCCATAAATCCATGGAAAAGGGTCCTGGGAGTGGTGGGAATTCCACGGATATCCCATAAATCCATGGAAAAGGGGAATGATGGGAATTCCATGGATATCCCATAAATCCATGGAAAAGGAGAAGGATGGAAATCCCATAAATACCCCATAAATCCATGGAAAAGGGGAATGGTGGGAATTCCATGGATGTCCCACAAATCCATGGAAAAAGGGAATAATGGGAATGAATCAGGACAAACATCCCACAGGGAACTAAAATCCCAGGAATTAGGGAATTCTGGGATTGTTTAGGCGGGAAAAATTCATCCAAGATGGAACCCGTAAATTCCAGGTGGGAATGTGGAAATTTTTTTTTCGTTTTTTTTTTTTTTTTCCCAGAATTTTGGGATGGGAATGGGGATTTTGGGGCGGATACTCACGGAAATGGGAGCCATGATGGTGTGGTACATCCGGGGGGAAATTGTGGGATGGCATTCCGGGATGGCTTCGGGAAAAAGGCTGGAAAAATGGGAAAAAAAAAAAAACAGATTTGGGGTTAACCCTAAAAGGGACAGGAAAAATGCTCAGGGAAAAAAAAATGGGAAAATAGGAAAATCCCAGATTTGAGGTTAACCCCAAAAGAGCTGGGAAAAATGATGGGAAAAAAAATGGAAAAAAAAAAAAAAATTCCAGATTTTGGTGGGGGTTTAAGCCCAAAATTCCAGGGAAAATGGGAAAAATCCTGGATTTGGGATTAACCCTAAAAGGGCCAGAAAAAATGATGGGGAAGAAATGGGAAAAAAGAGAAAAATCCTGGATTTGAGGTTAACCCCAAAAGAGTTGGGGAAAATGATGGGAAATGGGAAAAATCCCAGATTTTGGTGGGTTTTTAACCCTAAAAAGAGTTGGGAAAAATGATGGAAAAATGGGGAAAATCCCGGATTTTGGAGAGGTTTTAACCCTAAAGAGTTGGGAAAAATGATGGGAAAAAAATGGGAAAAATCCCGGATTTTGGAGAGGTTTTAACTCTAAAAGAGTTGGGAAAAATGATGGAAAAATGGGAAAAATCCCGGATTTTGGAGGGGTTTTAACTCTAAAAGAGTTGGGAAAAATGATGGAAAAATGGGGAAAATCCCGGATTTTGGTGGGTTTTAACACTAAAAGAGTTGGGAAAAATAATGGAAAAATGGGGAAAATCCCGGATTTTGGAGAGGTTTTAACCCTAAAAGGGGCTGGGAAAATGATGGGGAAAAAATGGGAAAAAGGGAAAAATCCCGGATTTCAGGTTGACTCTAAAAGGGTTGGGAAAAATGATTGGAAATGGGAAAAATCCTGGATTTGGGATTAATCCTAAAAGACTCCAGAAAAAAAAAACAGATTTGGGGTTAACCCTAAAAGGGTCAGGAAAAATGCTCAGGGAAAAAAAATGGGAAAATAGGAAAATCCCAGATTTGAGGTTAACCCCAAAAGAGCTGGGAAAAATAATGGGAAAAAAAATGGGAAAAAAAATTCCCAGATTTTGGTGGGGGTTTATGCCCAAAATGGGAAAAATCCTGGATTTAGGATTAACCCTAAAAGGGCCAGAAAAAATGATGGGGAAGAAATGGGAAAAAAGAGAAAAATCCTGGATTTGAGGTTAACCCCAAAAGAGTTGGGGAAAATTATGGGAAATGGGAAAAATCCCAGATTTTGGAGAGGTTTTAACCCTAAAAGAGTTGGGAAAAATGATGGAAAAATGGGAAAAATCCCGGATTTTGGAGGGGTTTTAACTCTAAAAGAGTTGGGAAAAATGATGGAAAAATGGGAAAAATCCCGGATTTTGGAGGGGTTTTAACCCTAAAAGAGTTGGGAAAAATGATGGAAAAATGGGAAAAATCCTGGATTTTGGAGGGGTTTTAACCCTAAAAGAGTTGGGAAAAATGATGGAAAAAAAATGGGAAAAAGGGAAAAATCCCGGATTTCAGGATTACTCTAAAAGGGTTGGGAAAAATGATTGGAAATGGGAAAAATCCTGGATTTGGGATTAATCCTAAAAGACTCCAGAAAAGCAATGGGAAATGAGGAAAAAAAACCCTGAATCCCATAATTTATAGGGAAAATCCCTGAATCCTGGGATTTTCAAAGTGGCAAAAAATCCGGGAATAAATCTGGGAATGATGGAGCAAGTCCCAAAAATTCCAGGCCCAAAAATCCGAGAATAAATCTGGGAATGATGGGAATAAATCAGGGACCCCCAAAATATTCCAGCCCCAAAAAATCTGGGAATGAATCAGGGAATGATGGGATTGATGCCCCCCCCCCCAAAAAAAAAAAATCCCAGGATTTTCAGAGGGGCTAAAAAAATCCGGGAATAAATCATGGAATGAGCAAAAATTCCAGGATTTTTTAGAGGGTCAAAAATCTGGGAATAAATCACGGAACGAGCAAAAATTCCAGGATTTTTTAGAAGGTCAAAAATCTGGGAATAAATCACAAAATGAGCAAAAATTCCAGGATTTTTTAGAGGGTCAAAAATCTGGGAATAAATCACGGAACGAGCAAAAATTCCAGGATTTTTTAGAGGGTCAAAAATCTGGGAATAAATCACGGAATGAGCAAAAATTCCAGGATTTTTTTAGAGGGTCAAAAATCTGGGAATAAATCACGGAATGAGCAAAAATTCCAGGATTTTTTAGAGGGTCAAAAATCTGGGAATAAATCACGGAACGAGCAAAAATTCCAGGATTTTTTAGAGGGTCAAAAATCTGGGAATAAATCATGGAATGAGCAAAAATTCCAGGATTTTTTTAGAGGGTCAAAAATCTGGGAATAAATCACAAAATGAGCAAAAATTCCAGGATTTTTTTAGAGGGTCAAAAATCTGGGAATAAATCACGGAACGAGCAAAAATTCCAGGAGTTTTTTAGAGGGTCAAAAATCTGGGAATAAATCACGGAACGAGCAAAAATTCCAGGATTTTTTTGAGGGTAAAAAATCTGGGAATAAATCATGGAATGAGCAAAAATTCCAGGATTTTTTAGAGGGTCAAAAATCTGGGAATAAATCACAAAATGAGCAAAAATTCCAGGATTTTTTAGAGAGTCAAAAATCTGGGAATAAATCACGGAATGAGCAAAAATTCCAGGATTTTTTTAGAGGGTCAAAAATCTGGGAATAAATCACAAAATGAGCAAAAATTCCAGGATTTTTTTAGAGGGTCAAAAATCTGGGAATAAATCACGGAATGAGCAAAAATTCCAGGATTTTTTAGAGGGTCAAAAATCTGGGAATAAATCACGGAACGAGCAAAAATTCCAGGATTTTTTAGAGGGTCAAAAATCTGGGAATAAATCACAACATGAGCAAAAATTCCAGGATTTTTTTAGAGGGTCAAAAATCTGGGAATAAATCACGGAATGAGCAAAAATTCCAGGATTTTCTCCATGGGAAGGGGACACTTGGGGACATTTTTGGGGACAATTTTTGGGACACTCACTCATCCTGGGGTGTGGATTCCGTGGATTCGTAGATGTACCAGTCGGATCCCAGATCCTCATCCAGGAAAATTCCCGGTTCCAGGGGGGAATCCCGAATTCCTGCGGAGCCGTTGGAGGCCATGGCAGCCCCCTCCCCCACCGGGATCCCTGCTCCGGCTGGAAAAGTGGGAAAAATACCAGGAAAAGTGGGAAAAACGCCGGAAAAAGTTGGAAATATGTTGGGGAAAGTGGGAAAAACGCCGGGAAAAATGGGAAAAATACCAGGAAAAGTGGGGAAAATGTTAGGAAAAGTGGGAAAAATGTTGGGAAAAGTGGGAGAAACGCCGGGAAAAGTGGGAAAAACTCTGGGAAAAGTGTGGAAAATGTTTGGAAAAGTGGGGGAAAATGTTGGGAAAAGTGTGGAAAATATCGGGAAAAGTGGGAAAAATGTTGGGAAAAAGTGCCGGGAAAAGTGTGGAAAATACCGGGAAAAGTGGGGAAAATGTTGGGAAAAGTGGGAAAAATGTTGGGAAAAGTGGGAAAAATACCAGGAAAAGTGGGAAAAACGCCGGAAAAAGTTGGAAATATGTTGGGGAAAGTGGGAAAAACGCCGGGAAAAATGGGAAAAATACCAGGAAAAGTGGGGAAAATGTTAGGAAAAGTGGGGGAAAATGTTGGGAAAAGGGTGGAAAATACCGGGAAAAGTGGGAAAAATGTTTGGAAAAGTGGGGGAAAATGTTGGGAAAATGTGGGAAAAATGCCGGGAAAAGTGGGAAAAATGTTGGGAAAAACGTCGGGAAAAGTGTGGAAAATACCGGGAAAAGTGGGGAAAATGTTGGGAAATGTGGGAAATTTGTTGGGAAAAGTGGGAAAAATACCAGGAAAAGTGGGAAAAATACCAGGAAAAGTGGGAAAAGCGCCGGAAAAAGTTGGAAATATGTTGGGGAAAGTGGGAAAAACGCCGGGAAAAATGGGAAAAATACCAGGAAAAGTGGGGGGAAATGTTGGGAAAAGTTGGGAGAAACGCCGGGAAAAGTGGGAAAAATGTTGGGAAAAGTGTGGAAAATGTTTGGAAAAGGTGTGGAAAATGTTTGGAAAAGTGGGGGAAAATGTTGGGAAAAGTGGGGAAAACTCTGGGAAAAGCGTGGAAAATACCGGGAAAAGTGGGAAAAATGTTGGGAAAAGTGGGAAAAATGTTGGGAAAAGTGGGAAAAACGCCGGGAAAAGTTGGAAAAATCCCAGGAAAAGTGGGTGAGAGGCTGGGAAAAGTGGGGAAAAAAACCTAGAAAAGCACCGGGAAAAGCGAGATGGGAGCTGGAAAAGTCGGGAGAAAACCGAGGGAAACGCCGGGAAAAGCGGGATGGAGGATGGAAAAGTGGGAAAAAACGCCGGGAAAAGCGGGATGGAGGATGGAAAAGTGGGAAAAACGCCGGGAAAAGCGGGATGGAGGATGGAAAAGTGGGAAAACCGCCGGGAAAGGGGGGCTGGAGGTGCCGGTGGCGGCGGGTCTGATCCCAAAATCCCGGCGGAATTCCAGCTTTTCCCGGAGCTGGGGGAGGGACGATCCCGAGGGACGATCCCGCCGATCCCGGAGCCGCTCGCTGCCTTTGTTTGGGTTTTCCAAGGAATTTTTAGGGCTGGAAAAGCGGCGCAAAGGTCGCGGCTGGGGAGGGGCGGGAGCGGCGCCAGACTGGGAATGTCACCGGACCCGGCCGGGAATTCCGGGACCAGCACAAATGTCCCCAAATGTCACCTGCGGGATTTGGGGACACCCCGGGAATTGGGGACACTCCGGGAATTGGGGACACTCTGGGATTTGGGGACACTCCGGGATTTGGGGACACCCCGGGATTTGGGGACACTCCAGGGTTTGGGGACACCCCGGGATTTGGGGACACTCCAGGGTTTGGGGACATTCCAGGGTTTGGGGACACGCCGGGATTTGGGGACACTCCGGGATTTGGGGACACTCCAGGGTTTGGGGACACTCCGGGATTCGGGGACACCACGGGATTTGGGGACACCACGGGATTCGGGGACACTCCGGGATTTGGGGACACTCTGGGTTTTGGGGACACTCCTGGACTTGGGGACACTCCAGGATTTGGGGACACTCTGGGATTCGGGGACACTCCAGGATTTGGGGACACTCCGGGATTTGGGGACACTCCAGGATTTGGGGACACTCCAGGATTTAGGGACACTCCCGGATTTGGGGCCACTCCGGGATTTGGGGACACTCCAGGGTTTGGGGACACCCCGGGATTCGGGGACACTCCGGGATTTGGGGACACTCTGGGATTTGGGGACACTCCGGGGTTTGGGGACACTCCGGGATTTGGGGACACCCCGGGAATTGGGACACTCCAGGATTTGGGGACACTCCGGGATTTGGGGACACCCCGGGATTCGGGGACACTCCAGGATTTGGGGACACTCCGGGATTTGGGGACACCCCGGGAATTTGGGGACACTCCGGGATTTGGGGACACTCCGGGATTTGGGGACACCCCGGGATTTGGGGACACCACGGGATTTGGGGACACTCCAGGATTTGGGGACACTCCAGGATTTGGGGACACTCTGGGATGTGGGGACACTCCGGGATTTGGGGACACTCCAGGGTTTGGGGACACCCCGGGAACTGGGGACATTCCAGGATTTGGGGACACTCCAGGATTTGGGGACACCCAGTGATCCCAGATCTCATCCCAAATCCCATCTCAAAGCCCAGTTTGGGATCCCACAAATCCCAAACCCCATCCCAAATCCCAAATCCCAAAATCCCAGTTTGGGATCCTAGCAATCCTAGATCCCATCCCAAAGCCCATCCTGGGTTGGGGATTTGGGAATGGGGTTTAAAAAACTGGGAATGGGGTTTGGGATATGGGAATGGGGTTTGGGATGTGGGATTTGGGGTTTGGGAATGGGGTTTGGGATTTGGGAATGGGGTTTGGGAGCTGGGAATGGGGTTTAAAAGCTGGGAATGGGGTTTGGGATTTGGGATTTGGAATTTGGGATTTGGGATTTGGGAATGGGGTTTAAAATCTGGGAATGGGGTTTGGGATTTGGGAGCTGGGAATGGGGTTTGGGATTTGGGATTTAGGGTTTGGGATATGGGATTTGGGAATGGGGTTTGGGATTTGGGATTTGGGATTTGGGATTTGGGGTTTGGGATTTGGGAACGGGGTTTGGGAGTTCCCGGTTCCCAGGCACAGGGAATGGCTCATTCCCGATTTTCCGGCCTCTGGAGCTCTCGGAGCACCCCAGGATAACCCGGAGCTCCTTCCTGAAAATCCTAAAAAATCCCAAAAAAT
>NC_079344.1:17511288-17533680 GCF_029582105.1 Oenanthe melanoleuca
AAGAAAAATAAATTTGGGATGAGTCATTCCCGGAATTTGGGATGAGCCATTCCTGGAAATTTTGGGATGAGCCATTCCAGAATTTGGGATGAGTCATTCCTGGGAATTCGGGATGAGCCATTCCCAGATTCGGGATGAGCCATTCCCGGAATTTGGGATGAGCCGTTCCCGGGAATTCGGGATGAGCCATTCCTGGGAATTTGGGATGAGCCATTCCTGGGAATTTGGGATGAGCCATTCCCAGAATTTGGGATGAGCCGTTCCCGGGAATTCGGGATGAGCCATTCCTGGGAATTTGGGATGAGCCATTCCCAGGAATTCGGGATGAGCCATTCCCAGAATTCGGGATGAGCCGTTCCCAGATTCGGGATGAGCCATTCCCAGATTCGGGATGAGCCATTCCCAGAATTTGGGATGAGCCATTCCCAGATTCGGGATGAGCCATTCCCAGAATTTGGGATGAGCCATTCCCAGGAATTCGGGATGAGCCATTCCCAGAATTCGGGATGAGCCGTTCCCAGAATTTGGGATGAGCCATTCCCGGGAATTCGGGATGAGCCGTTCCCGGGAATTCGGGATGAGCCGTTCCCAGAATTCGGGATGAGCCGTTCCCAGAATTCGGGATGAGCCGTTCCCAGAATTTCGGGATGAGCCATTCCCAGATTCGGGATGAGCCATTTCTGGGAATTCGGGATGAGCCATTCCCGGGAATTTGGGATGAGCCATTCCCAGAATTTGGGATAAGCCATTCCTGGGAATTTGGGATGAGCCATTCCTGGGAATTTGGGATGAGCCATTCCCAGAATTCGGGATGAGCCATTCCCAGAATTTGGGATGAGCCATTCCTAGAATTTGGGATGAGTCATTCCTGGGAATTTGGGATGAGCCATTCCTGGGAATTTGGGATGAGTCATTCCCAGGAATTTGGGATGAGCCATTCCCAGAATTCGGGATGAGCCATTCCCGGGAATTCGGGATGAGCCATTCCTGGGAATTTGGGATGAGCCATTCCCAGAATTTGGGATGAGCCATTCCCAGATTCGGGATGAGCCATTCCCAGAATTTGGGATGAGCCATTCCCAGAATTTGGGATGAGCCATTCCCAGGAATTCGGGATGAGCCATTCCCGGGAATTCGGGATGAACCATTCCCAGAATTTGGGATGAGCCATTCCCAGGAATTTGGGATGAGCCATTCCCGAAATTCGGGATGAGCCATTCCTGGGAATTTGGGATGAGCCATTCCCGGGAATTTGGGATGAGTCATTCCTGGGAATTTGGGATGAGATGTTCCTGGGAATTTGGGATGAGCCATTCCCAGGAATTTGGGATGAGCTGTTCCTGGAAATTCGGGATGAGCCATTCCCAGGAATTCGGGATGAGCCATTCCCAGGAATTTGGGATGAGCTGTTCCTGGAAATTCGGGATGAGCCATTCCCAGGAATTCGGGATGAGCCATTCCCAGAATTCGGGATGAGCCGCTCCCAGAATTTGGGATGAGCCGTTCCCAGAATTCGGGATGAGCCATTCCCAGATTCGGGATGAGCCATTCCCAGGAATTTGGGATGAGCCATTCCCAGAATTCGGGATGAGCCGTTCCCAGAATTCGGGATGAGCCATTCCCGGGAATTCGGGATGAGCCATTCCCGGGAATTTGGGATGAGCCATTCCCGGGAATTTGGGATGAGCCATTTCCAGATTCGGGATGAGCCATTCCCAGGTTCGGGATGAGCCGCTCCCAGGTTCGGGATGAGCCATTCCCAGAATTCGGGATGAGCCGCTCCCGGTGCTGACCGGCGCTAGGTGGGGCTGCAGCCCCGCTCGGCTCCGTCTCCCCCGGCAGCGGCCTCGGCCCGGCAGCTCCGTCTGCGCTCAGATCCTTCCTCATCTCATCTTCATCTCCATCTCCATCTTCATCTTCATCTTCATCTTCATCTTCATCTTCATCTTCATCTTCATCTTTATCCTCATTTTCATCCTCATCCTCTCTCCCCTCTCTCCTCACAGCTCCCTCTCCCCATGGTCTCTCCTTTTTCCTGGCAGCCTCCTCTCCCCTCCCATCCCTCTCTCCCCTCAGACCCCTCTCCCCTTCCTTTTCCCTCCTCATCCCTCCCATCCCGCATTTCCCTCTCCCCTCTCAACACCTTCACTCCAGCCCTGCAGGAGCCCCCAAATCCCTCCCAACCCCTTGGGTGAACCCACAAATCCCTGTTCTGGAGGGGAACCCACAAATTCCTTCCCAACCTGTCTGGGGAACCCCCAAATTCCTTCCCAACCCCTTGAGTGAACCCACAAATTCCTTCCTCACTCTCAGGAACCCACAAACCCTTTCCCCATTCTGGGGAACCCCCAAATTCATTCTCAACCCTCTGAGAACCCACAAATCGCTTCCCAAAAAAGAAACCCACAAATCTCTTCCCCAGAGAGGAACCCCCAAATCCTTTCCCAACCCCTTGGGTGAATCCACAAATCCCTTCCCTGGAGGGGAACCCACAAATTCCATTCCAATCCCTTGGATGAACCCACAAATCGCTTCCTCACCCCTCAGCGAACCCCCAAATCCCTTCCCCAGAGGGGAACCCCCAAATCCCTTCCTCACCCCTCACGATGCTTTTTTGGGGTGATTTATTTATTTATTTTTTTTTAATTTCACACATCTGAGCTCTCATTTTTCTCTCGATTTTCTCTTGATTTTCTCTTTTCCCTTTTTTATCTCATCTCTGTTTTTTAGGACGCGTATGGAACAAAGCACCGGTGACAGGGGGAAAAATAAAAATAAATTAAATTTAAAAATTAATTTTTAAAACAATTTAAAAATCCATTTGTTTGTTTTTTTGGTTTTTTTTTTGTTTTTTTTTTGTTTTTTTTTTTTCTGCCAGCCTCAGCAGAGAGCAGAGACAGGTCAGGGAGAAAAAAAACGCGATGGGAGCCAGGAAAAAAAAGGAAAAAAAGGCTCGGTGGAGGAGGAGGAGAAGCAAATGTTTGAAGAGGCTGCAGGAAAAAAAAAATCCGCCCCCTCAATCGTTAAGTGCTGCTGTAAATTATTCATCAGGAGAGGCTCGAGTCTGTCCCTGCAGAGCTGAAAATGGGCACGGAGAGAAGAGGAAAACTTGGAATGGGGGGAAAAGGATTGGGAAAATCCCAAAGAGGGATCTGGGAAAGCGGTAGAGAGGTGATTTCCATTTTGTTTTGTTTTATTTTATTTTATTTTATTTTATTTTATTTTATTTTATTTTATTTTAAATATTATTATATTTTATTTTATTTTATTTTATTTTATTTTATTTTATCTTATTTTACTTTATTTTAAATATTATTTTATTTTATTTTATTTTATTTTATTTTACTTTATTTTATTTTTAATATTATTTTATTTTATTCTATTCTATTCTATTCTATTCTATTCTATTCTATTCTATTCTATTTTTAATATTATTTAATTCTATTCTATTCTATTCTATTCTATTCTATTCTATTCTATTCTATTCTATTCTATTCTATAATGTTCTATATTATTTTTATTTTATTTTATTTTATTTTATTTTATTTTATTTTATTTTATTTTATTTTATTATATTCTATTTTATTCTATTTTATTCCATTATTTCCATTTTAAATGTACCTTATTTTATTACATCTTATCACACGTTACTCCATTTTACAACACGTTATTGCATTTTATTTTATTCTTTTCATTCCAAATTTTATTTTGCCTTGTATCCTTTCATTTCGTTATTACATTTTATTTAATTACATTTTATTACACTTTTTTTTTCCTTTAAAAAAAAAAATCCTTATTATGTTATGTTATATAATATATACAACATATATAACATATATATAGCATTATATAAAATATATAGCATATATAACATGTATAGTATTACATAAAATATATATTATATAAAATGTTTTATTTTATTTTATTTTATTTTATTTTATTTTATTTTATTTTATTTTATTCTATTCTATTTTATTCTATTTTTAATATTATTCTATTCTATTCTATTCTATTCTATTCTATTCTATTCTATTCTATTCTAATTAGTTTTATTTTATTTTATTTTATTTTATTTTATTTTATTTTATTTTATTTTATTTTATTTTATTTTATTTTATTTTATTTTTATTTTATTTTATTTTATTTTATTTTATTTTATTTTATTTCATTTCATTTCATTTTATTTTATTTTTTTCCCATTAAAAAAAATTATATTGTATTGCATTGCATTGCATTGTATTTTATTTTATTGCATTTTATTCCGTTTTATTCGGTTTTTATTCCATTTTAATGAGGTTTTATTCCATTTTAATGAGGTTTATTTCACTTTTTTTGCCGCAGGAGCCGCGGGCAGCGCTGGAGGCGGAGTTTGATCAGGAGCAGCCACGAGAGGAGAAGTGACAGCGCTGTGATCAGCCGGGAATGTCCCCGGGGTGTCCCCAGGGTGTCCCCGGGGTGTCCCCATTAGGGTGTCACCCCCCAGCAGGGAGAGAAAAAAATTCCTGCTCTGGGGAAAAAAAAAAAAAAAAAAAAAAGAAAAAAAAAAAAAAAAGAGAGAAAAAAAAAAAAAAAAAAAGCGCTGCTGGATGGGAGGGAAATGTTCATCCATGGAAAATATTCCTGGGTTTGTGTTGGGATAATTGGGGTGGAAAATATCCAGGAAAAGGGAAAATATCCATGGAAAATATCCAGGGAAAGGGAAAATATCCATAGAAAGGGAAAATATCCATAGAAAATATTCCTGGGATCGTATTGGGACAATTGGGCTGGAAAATATCCAGGAAAAGGGAAAATATCCATGGAAAATACTCCTATGATTGTGTTGGGACAATTGGGGTGGAAAATATCTAAGAAAAGGGAAAATATCCATGGGAAATATTCCTGGGATTGTGTTGGCACATTTGGGTTGGAAAATATCCAGGAAAATATTCCTGGGATGCTCTTGGCACAATTGGGGTGGAAAATAACCAGGAAAAGGGAAATTATCCATGGAAAATATTCCTGGGAATGTGTTGGCACAATTGGGGTGGAAAATATCCAGGAAAATGGAAAATCTCAAAGGGAAATATTCCTGGGATCCTATTGGGACAATTGGGGTGGAAAATATCCAAGAAAAAAAGAAAATATCCATGGGAAATATTTCTGGGATCGTGTTGGCACAACTGGGGTGGAAAATATCCAGGAAAAAGAAAAATACCCATGGAAAATATTCCTGGGATTGTGTTGGGACAATTGGGCTAGAAAATATCCAGGAAAATATTCCTGGGATCCTGCTGGCACATAGGCCAGGAAAAAGAAAAAAATATCCATGGAAAATATTCCTGGGATTGTGTTGGGATAATTGGGATTTGAGAAAATCACTCCCAAGGAACTTCCCACGCATCATAGTCCAGTGAGGATCCCAAGGGTGGATCCCAGGGGTGGATCCCAGGGATGGATCCAGGGATGAAACCAGGAATGGATCTCAAGGATGGATCTCAAGGGTGGATCACAAGGATGGATCCCAGGGATGGATCCCAAGGATGGATCTCAAGGGTGGATTCCAGGATGAATCCCAAGGAATGGATCCCAAGGATGAACCCAGGGATGGATCCAGGGATGGATCTCAAGGATGGATCTCAAGGATGGATCACAGGGATGGATCTAGGGATGAACCCAGGGATGGATCCCAGGGATGGATCCCAAGGGTGGATCACAGGGATGGAACCAGGGATGGATCCAGGGATGAACCCAGGGATGGATCCAGGGATTGATCCAGGGATTGATCCAGGGATGGATCCAGGAATGGATCCAGGGATAGATCCCAGGGATAGATCCAGGAATGGACCCAGGGATTGATCCCAGGGATAGATCCCAGGGATGGATCCAGGAATGGATCCATGGATTGATCCAGGGATTGATCCAGGGATGGATCCAGGAATGGATCCAGGAATGGATTCCGGGATAGATGCCAGGGATAGATCCAGGAATGGATCCAGGGATTGATCCAGGGATAGATCCCAGGGATGGATCCAGGAATGGATCCAGGGATTGATCCAGGGATTGATCCAGGGATAGATCCAGGAATGGATCCAGGGATTGATCCAGGGATTGATCCAGGGATTGATCCAGGGATGGATCCAGGGATGGATCCAGGAATGGATCCAGGGATAGATGCCAGGGGTAGATCCAGGAATGGATCCAGGGATTGATCCAGGGATAGATCCCAGGGATGGATCCAGGGATAGATCCAGGGATTGATCCAGGGATTGATCCAGGGATAGATCCAGGGATTGATCCAGGGATAGATCCCAGGGATAGATCCAGGGCCAGATCCCAAGGATGGAACACAAGGTTGTATCCCAAGGGTGGGTCCTGGGGCTGGATGCCCAGAATGGATCCTGGGGATGGATTCTGGGGATGGATCTGGGGATGGATCTGGGGATGGACTCCTGGATCCCAAGGATGGATGCTGGGGATGGATCTGGGGATGGAGCCCAAGGCTGGATCCCAAGGTTGAATCCCTTGGATGATCCCAGGGATGAGTCCTAGAGCTGGATCCCAGGGATGGATCCCAAGGTTGAATCCCAGAGATGGATCCAGGGCTGGATCCAGGACAGGATCCCAATTTTGGATCCCAATTTTGGATCCCATGGTTGGATCCTGGGCTGGATCCCAGGGATGGATGCCAGGGATGGATCCAGAGCTGGGTCCCAAGGTTGAATCCCAAGATTGGATCCCAGGGATGGATCCCAAGGATGAACCCAGGGATGGATCCCAGGGATGGATCCCAAGGTTGAATCCCAAGGTTGGATCCCAAGGTTGGATCCCATGGTTGGATCCTAGGGATGGATCCCAAGTTGGATCCCATGGCTGGATCCCAAGTTGGATCCCATGGGTGGATCCATGGATGGATCCCTAGATTGGATCCCAAGGTTGGATTCCATGGATGAATCCCAAGATTGGATCCCATGTATGGATCCCAAGATTGAATCCCATGGTTGGATCCCTGGTTGGATCCCGGGGATGGATCCCAGGGATGGATCCCAGGGATGGATCCCAGGGATGGAACCCAAGTTGGATCCCAGGGATGGATCCAGGCATGGACCCCGGGGATGGATCCCAAGATTGGATCCCAAGTTGGATCCCAGGGATGGATCCCAGGGATGGATCCCAAGGTTGGATCCCAAGTTGGATCCCAAGGTTGGATCCCCAAGTTGGATCCCAGGTTGGATCCCAAGTTGGATCCCAGGGATGGATCCAGGGATGGATCCCAGGGATGGATCCCAGGGATGGATCCCAAGTTGGATCCCAAGTTGGTTCCCAGGGATGGATCCCAGGGATGGATCCCAGGGATGGATCCAGGGATGGATCCCAAGTTGGATCCCAAGTTGGATCCCAGGGATGGATCCCAGGGATGGATCCCAGGGATGGATCCAGGGATGGATGCCCTGGAGTCCCCCTGCCGTACCCTAAAGCCACAGGAAGAGGTGGAAAAATGGGAAAAATGGGGATTGGGAATGGGAAGAGCTGGGAACCAGCAGCTCCAACCTCCTCCTCATCCCCTGCTTTCATTTCTTCACTGCTTTTATTCATTTTATTAATTTCATTTCCTTCATTAATTTTATTCTTTTAATAATTTTATTTTTTTCATTTCTCTCATTTCTTTATTTCTTTCATTTCTTTCATTTATTTTACTTATTCTTAATGTATTTTATTTCTTTTATGCGTTTTATTTACTATATTTCTTTTATTTGCTTCATTTCTTTCATTTCTTATTTTTTATAGTTTCTTATTTCTTTTTATATAGTTTATTTCTTATTTCTTATAGTATTTACTATATTTCTATTATTTACTTTATTTCTTTCACTTCTTTAATTTCTTTAATTTCCTTCATTTATTTTATTTCTTTTATTCATGTTATTTCTCTCATTTCTTTCATTTCTTTTACTTATTTTAAAAGTATTTTATTTCTTTTATGTATTTTATTTACTATATTTCTTTTATTTGCTTCATTTCTTTCATTTCTTGTATTTACTATTTTTCTCTTATTTACCTTATTTCTTTCACTTCTTTCACTTCTTTAATTTCTTTTATTTCATTTCTTTTATTTCTTTTATTTATTCCATTTCTTTTATTTCTTTTATTTCTTCCATGTCTTTTATTTCTTTTTTATTTCTTCTATTTCTCTCATTTCTTTTCTATTTAAAATTTTATTTTATTGGATTTATTTCTTTTTCCCCCTCTCCCAGCAGCAGGTCGGGGCTGCTCCAGTAACCCAAATTTGCTTTTAACGAGCTGTTATTTTTGGAGCCAGACGATTTTAAAGATTTCGGGGCCGTGCTCAAATCCACCCCCGGGCTCCATTTATCAGCACAAAGGGCTGGAGAGTGGGAGGAGGAGGGGAAAAGCCTCCTGTTGGTTTGGATTTTTAGTTTTATTGCTGTTTTTATTCATTTTTATCGGTTTTACTTTGATTTTTGCGTGAATTTTTGATTATTTTTACTTTTATTTTTATTTTTTATTCTTAAAGTTATTTTAAATTCTATTTTTATTTTTATTTTTATTTTTATTTTTATTTTTATTTTTATTTTTATTTTTATTTTTATTTTTATTTTTATTATTTCTATTTCTATTTCTATTTCTATTTTTCAATACTATTTTTATTTCTATTTTTTAATACTATTTCTATTTCTATTTCTATTTCTATTTCTATTTCTATTTCTATTTCCATTTCCATTTCCATTTCCATTTCCATTTCTATTTCTATTTCTATTTCTATTTCTATTTCTATTTCTATTTCTATTTCTATTTCTATTTCTATTTCTATTTCTATTTCTATTTCTATTTCCATTTCCACTTCCATTTCTATTTCCACTTCCATTTCTATTTCTATTATTTTTTAAAATTCTATTTTTATTTCTATTTCTATTTTTCTTAATGAAATAAAAAGCTTGACGTGCCCTTCCCCCCAAAATCCAGATCCCCAAAACCGTAGTGAAGGGGAGGAGCTGGGGGTTGGCACCAGGAAGATTTTGGGGTTCAGGGTGAGGGACCCCAAAATCCAGAACCCCAAAACACCACTGGGAATGATGGGGAGGATCTGTGGGTTTGGGGACACCAGGAAGTTTTGGGGTTCAGGTTGTGGGACCCCAAAATCCAGGACCCCAAAACACACTGGGAGGGATGGGGAGGATCTGTGGGTTTGGGGACACCAGGAAGTTTTGGGGTTCAGGGTGTGGGACCCCAAAATCCAGGACCCCAAAACGACCACTGGGAGTGATGGGGAGGATCTGTGGGTTTGGGGCTTTTGGGGTTTTGGGGTTTTGGGGTTTGAGGATTTTGGGGTTCGGGGATTCAGGGTTTGAGGGTTTTGGGGTTGGGGAATTTGGGGATTTTGGGGTTCAGTTTGAGGATGGGGTCGAGATTGATGTGCCCTTCCCCCCAAAATCTGGGTCCCCAAAACACCACTGCAGTGACAAGGAGGAGCTGGGGGTCGGTACCAGGAAAGTTTTTGGGGTCTAGGATGAGGGACCCCAAAACCCAGGTCCCCAAAATGCTGCTGCAGTGATGGGGAGGAGCTGTGGGTTTGGGGCTTTTGGGGTTCGGGGCTTTTGGGGTTTGAGAGTTTTGGGGTTGGGGGATTTGGGGATTTTGGGGTTCAGGGTGAGGATGGGGTTGATGTGCCCTTCACCCCAAAATCCAGGACCCCAAAACGCCACTGGGAATGATGGGGAGGATCTGTGGGTTTGGGGCTTTTGGGGTTGGGGGGTTTTGGGGTTGGGGGATTTGGGGATTTTGGGGTTCAGGGTGAGGATGGGGCTGATGTGCCCTTCACCCCAAAATCCAGGACCCCAAAACACCACTGGGAGTGACGAGGAGGAGCTGTGGGTTTGGGCTTTTGGGGTTTTGGGTTTGAGGGTTTTGGGGTTGGGGGATTTAGGGGGTTTTGGGGATCCAAGGTGAGGATTGGATTGAGCTTAATGTGCCCTTCCCCCCAAAACCCAGGACCCCAAAACACCACTGGGAGTGACAGGAAGGATCTGTGGGTTTGGGGGCACCAGGAAGTTTTGGGATCCAGGGTGAGTGACCCCAAAATCCAAGACCCCAAAACACACTGGGAGGGATGGGGAGGATCTGTGGGTTTGGGGCTTTTGAGGTTCAGGGATTTTGGGTTTGAGAGTTTTGGGGTTGGGGAATTTGGGGATTTTGGGGTTCAGAGTGAGGATGGGGCTGATGTGCCCTTGTCCCCAAAATCCAGGACCCCAAAACACCACTGGGAGTGACAGGAAGGATCTGTGGGTTTGGGGGCACCAGGAAGTTTTTGGGATCCAGGGTGAGTGACCCCAAAATCCAGGTCCCCAAAACACTACTGGGAATGATGGGGAGGATCTGTGGGTTTGGGGCTTTTGGGGTTCAGGGGTTTTGTGTTTGGGGAGTTTTGGGGTCGGGTGTTTTGGGGTTGGGGGATTTCGGGGTTTGGGGCTTTTGGGGTTGGGTGATTTTGGGTTCAGAGTGAGGATGGGGCTGATGTGCCCTTGTCCCCAAAATCCAGGACCCCAAAACACCACTGGGAGAGACGGGGAGGAGCTGTGGGTTCGGGGGTTTTGGGGTCGGGGTTTTGGGGTTGGGGGTTTTGGGGTTGGGGGTTTTGGGGTTTTGGGTTTTGGGGTTCAGGGCGAGGTTGAGGCTCCCCAGTTGCCCTCCAGGCCCCCCAGGTCCCCCCCGGCCGCTGCCAGAGCCGAGCCAGGCGCCGCTAACTCGATTTCCCAGCCCCTCATTTCCCTCTCCGGCCCGGCTTTGCTGGGCTCGCCCTAACCCGGTTAGGCCGGGATTAGTGGGGTCCTGATGGGATCAGGGACGGATGGAGGCTCCGGCTGCAGGGCCGGGGGGGTTCGGCCCCCGCTGGCCCATCCTGGCCACCCCAGCACCGGGATCCGTGCAGCAGGTCCTGGGAAATCCCGGCCCTGGCAGGCCGGGCTCTGAGCCAAGCCTAGGCCTGGCTTAGCCTCCTTAGGCAGGGAATGGCTGGGAATGGTTGGGAATGGTTGGGAATGGTTGGGAATGGTCAGAAATGGTTGGGAATGGTCGGGAATGGTTGGGAATGGTTGGGAATGGCTGGGAATGGCCGGGAATGGTTGGGGATGGTTGGGAATGGTTGGGAATGGCTGGGAATGGTTGGGAATGGTCGGGAATGGTTGGGAATGGTCAGGAATGGTTGGGAATGGTTGGGAATGGTTGGGAATGGTCAGGAATGGTTGGGAATGGTTGGGAATGGTTGGGAATGGTTGGGAATGGTTGGGGATGGTTGGGAATGGTTGGGAATGGCTGGGAATGGTTGGGAATGGTTGGGAATGGTTGGGAATGGTTGGGAATGGCTGGGAATGGTTGGGAATGGTTGGGAGTGGTTGGGAATGGTTGGGAATGGTCGGGAATGGTTGGGAATGGTTGGGAGTGGTTGGGAATGGCTGGGAATGGTTGGGAATGGTCGGGAATGGTCGGGAATGGTTGGGAATGGTTGGGAATGGCTGGGAATGGTTGGGAGTGGTTGGGAATGGTTGGGAATGGTCGGGAATGGTTGGGAATGGTTGGGAATGGTTGGGAATGGTCGGGAATGGTTGGGAATGGTTGGGAATGGTCGGGAATGGTCGGGAATGGTTGGGAATGGTTGGGAATGGTTGGGAATGGTTGGGAATGGTCGGGAATGGTTGGGAATGGTCGGGAATGGTCGGGAATGGTTGGGAATGGTTGGGAATGGTTGGGAATTGTTTGGAATCACTCTGGGAATGATTAGGAATGGTTGGGAATGGTTGGGGATGGTTGGGAATGGTTGGGAGTGGTTGGGAATGGTTGGGAATGGTCGGGAATGGTCGGGAATGGTTGGGAATGGTTGGGAATGGTTGGGAATGGTCGGGAATGGTTGGGAATGGCTTCGGGAATGGTTGGGGATGGTTTGGAATGGTTGGGAATGGCTGGGAATGGTTGGGAGTGGTTGGGAATGGTTGGGAATGGTCGGGAATGGTTGGGAATGGTTGGGAATGGTTGGGAATGGTCGGGAATGGTTGGGAATGGTTGGGAATGGTCGGGAATGGCTCTGGGAATGGTTGGGAATGGTTGGGAATGGTTGGGAATGGTCGGGAATGGTTGGGAATGGTCGGGAATGGTCGGGAATGGTTGGGAATGGTTGGGAATGGTTGGGAATTGTTTGGAATCACTCTGGGAATGATTAGGAATGGTTGGGAATGGTTGGGGATGGTTGGGAATGGTTGGGAGTGGTTGGGAATGGTCAGGAATGGTTGGGAATGGTTGGAAATGGCTCTGGAATGGTTGGGAATGGTTGGGAATGGTCGGGAATGGTTGGGGATGGTTGGGAATGGTTTGGAATGGTTGGGAATGGTTGGGGATGGTTGGGAATGGTTGGGAATGGTTGGGAATGGTTGGGGATGGTTGGGAATGGACAGAAATGGTCGGGAATGGTTTGGAATGGTTGGGAATGGTTGGGAATGGCCGGGAATGGTTGGGAATGGTTGGGAGTGGTTGGGAATGGTTGGGAATGGTTGGGAGTGGTTGGGAATGGCTCTGGGAATGGTTGGGAATGGTCAGAAATGGTTGGGAATGGTTGGGAATGGCTCTGGGAATGGCCGGGAATGGTTGGGGATGGTTGGGAATGGTTGGGAATGGTTGGGAATGGTTGGGAATGGTCGGGAATGGTTGGGAATGGTCAGGAATGGTTGGGAATGGTTGGGAATGGTTGGGAATGGTCAGAAATGGTTGGGAATGGTTGGGAATGGTTGGGAATGGCTCTGGGAATGGTTGGGAATGGTTGGGGATGGTTGGGAATGGTTGGGAATGGCTGGGAATGGTTGGGAATGGTTGGGAATGGTTGGGAATGGTTGGGAATGGCTGGGAATGGTTGGGAATGGTAGGGAATGGTTGGGAATGGTCGGGAATGGTTGGGAATGGTCGGGAATGGTTGGGAATGGTCAGGAATGGTTGGGAATGGTTGGGAATGGTTGGGAATGGTCAGGAATGGTTGGGAATGGTTGGGAATGGTTGGGAATGGTTGGGAATGGTTGGGGATGGTTGGGAATGGTTGGGAATGGCTGGGAATGGTTGGGAATGGTTGGGAATGGTTGGGAATGGTCGGGAATGGTTGGGAATGGTTGGGAATGGTTGGGAATGGCTGGGAATGGTTGGGAATGGTTGGGAGTGGTTGGGAATGGTTGGGAATGGTCGGGAATGGTTGGGAATGGTTGGGAGTGGTTGGGAATGGCTGGGAATGGTTGGGAATGGTTGGGAATGGTTGGGAATGGTTGGGAGTGGTTGGGAATGGTTGGGAATGGTCGGGAATGGTTGGGAATGGTTGGGAATGGTTGGGAATGGTCGGGAATGGTTGGGAATGGCTGGGAATGGTCGGGAATGGCTCTGGGAATGGTTGGGAATGGTTGGGAATGGTTGGGAATGGTCGGGAATGGTCGGGAATGGTTGGGAATGGTTGGGAATTGTTTGGAATCACTCTGGGAATGATTAGGAATGGTTGGGAATGGTTGGGGATGGTTGGGAATGGTTGGGAGTGGTTGGGAATGGTCAGGAATGGTTGGGAATGGTTGGAAATGGCTCTGGGAATGGTTGGGAATGGTTGGGAATGGTTTGGGGATGGTTGGGAATGGTTTGGAATGGTTGGGAATGGTTGGGGATGGTTGGGAATGGTTGGGAATGGTTGGGAATGGTTGGGGATGGTTGGGAATGGTCGGGAATGGCTTTTGGAATGGTTGGGAATGGTTGGGAATGGCCGGGAATGGTTGGGAATGGTTGGGAGTGGTTGAAAATGGCTCCGGGAATGGTTGGGAATGGTTGGGAGTGGTTGGGAATGGCTCTGGGAATGGTTGGGAATGGTTGGGAATGGTTGGGAATGGTTGGGAGTGGTTGGGAATGGCTGGGAATGGTTGGGAATGGTTGGGAATGGCTGGGAATGGTTGGGAATGACTGGGAATGGCTGGGAATGGCTGGGAATGGCTGGGAATGGCCGGGAATGACTGGGAATAACTGGGAATGACTGGGAATGACTGGGAATGACTGGGAATAACTGGGAATGGCTGGGAATGGCTGGGAATGGTTGGGAATAACTGGGAATGACTGGGAATGGCTGGGAATGGCTGGGAATGGCTGGGAATGGCTGGGAATGGCTGGGAATGGCTGGGAATGGCTGGGAATGGTTGGGAATGGCTGGGAATGGTTGGGAATGGTTGGGAATGGCTGGGAATGGCTGGGAATGGCTGGGAATGGCTGGGAATGGCTGGGAATGGTTGGGAATGGCTGGGAATAACTGGGAATGACTGGGAATGGCTGGGAATGGCTGGGAATGACTGGGAATGGCTGGGAATGGTTGGGAATGACTGGGAATAACTGGGAATGACTGGGAATGGCTGGGAATAACTGGGAATGGCTGGGAATAACTGGGAATGACTGGGAATAACTGGGAATAACTGGGAATTGCTGGGAATGACTGGGAACGGCCGGGAGCGGCTCCGCAGCCGCCCCTTTAACCCCTTCAGCGCCGCTCGCTCCCGGCCGGGCGCAGCTGCGGCTCCGCCGATTTTAATTCAATTATCGCTGCCCCGAGCGCTCCCGCGGGAGCCGCTCCCTGACAAAGACATTCCCGGCTCCAGCCGCGCCTGGAATGCTGCCAGAGCGGCGGGGCTGTGATTGACAGCTGTCAATCAATCAATCCATCAATCAATCAGCGCTCGGAGCCGGGAAAAGGGTGTTCGGGGGATGGGGAGGGATTCCCGGGAAAACGGATCCTGGAGATTCCCAAATCAAACCTTTTCCAAGTGTGATTCGAAAATAAAAACTCCAATTCTGGGACTCTCGAAACTAAAATTTTCTTGGGGATAAAAGCCCCAATTCTGGATTTCCCCAAACCAAGCCTTTCCTGGGGATAAAACTCCAATTCTGGGATCCCAAACCAAAAGTTTTCTGGGGACAAAATCCCCAATTTTGGAATTTCCCAAACCAAACCTTTCCTGGGGATAAAACCCCCAATTCTGGGATACACAACCCAAATCTTTCCTGGGGACAAAACCCCAATTCCGGGATCTCCAAACCAAAATTTTATTGGTGACAAAATCCCAATTCTGGGATCTCCAAACCAAACCTTTATTGGGGACAAAACCCCAATTCTGGGATTCCCCAAATGAAACCTTTCCTGGGGATTAAAACCCCAATTCCAGAATTCCCCAATCCAAACCTTTCCCCTCTGTGATTTGGGGATAAAATCCCCAATTCTGGGATCTCCAAACCAAATCTTTCCTGGGGATAAAACCCCAATTCTGGGATTCCCCAAACAAAACCTTTATTTGGGACAAAACCCCAATTCTGGGATTCCCAAACCAAACCTTTCCCACCCTTGATTTGGGGATAAAATCCCCAATTCTGGGATTTCCCCAAACCAAACCTGTCTTGGGGACAAAACCCCAAATCTGGGATTCCCAAATCAAACCTTTTCCACCTGTGATTTGGGAATAAAAACCCCAATTCTGGGACTCCCCAGAGCAAACTTTTACTGGGGATAAATTCCCAAATCTGGGATTCCCCAAACCGAATATTTCTTTGTGACAAAACCCCGATTCTGAGACTCTGAAAACCAAAATTTTCTTGGGGATAAAACCCCCAATTCTGGGATCCCCAAACCAAACCTCTCTTGGGGACAAAACCCCAAATCTGGGATTCCCAAATCAAACCTTTCCCACCTGTGATTTGGGAATAAAAATCCCAAATCTGGGACTCCCCAAACCGAATTTTTCTTTGTGACAAAACCCCGATCCTGGGACTCTCAAAACCAAAATTTTCTTGGGGATAAAACCCCCAAATCTGGGATTCCCAAACCATTCCTTCCCCTGTAATTTGGGGATAAAACCCCCAATTCTGGGATCCCCAAACCAAATCTTTTTTGGGGATTAAAACCCCAATTCTGCCATTCCCCAAACCAAACCTTTCCCCGCCTCCTCCCCGTGATTTGGGGATAAAAACCCCGATTTTGGTGCTCAAACCAGTCTGAAAACAGGGGAAGCGCGATCCCGCTCCCACCCCAAACGCATTCCCGGATTTTTTTCTGCCTGGCGCGGTGACAATCGGCGACAATCGGCGACAATCGGCGCCAGCGCGGCTCCGCTCGGGGTTTTTAGCGCATCAATCCCATAAATTAAATTTTCCAGCTTTTCCAAGGTCTGGATGTCCCCAAATCCCCACGTGGGTGACACAGCCGGGCGCAGGTGACAAATTAAAGCGGCCGAGCAAGGTCGGGCTGGGTTAAAACCGAGCCTAAAGCGCGGCCGATGATTTAATTTGGGATGGGAACAAATCCCTCGGGGTTTGTGTTTTCCAGGGATTCATCCCTCGGGGTTTATCTCTGCGATTTTGGGGTGAAACGCTTTTTTTTGGGGGGTGAAAAAAAGAAAAATAAAGGGAAAAGAGGAGCGAGCCTGGAGAGGGAGGAGGAATTTTACTGCGAGTTTTCCCCGGGGAAAAAAAAATTAAAATAAAAAAAAAAGGGAAGAAAACCTGGAAAAAAAAATAAAAAAAAAAACTGGGAAAGGTGGAGTTTTCCTGACGTTAATTCGCTCCAACAGCAGCATTTTGCTGAAGTCTTTGATTTCTTTGTTTCCCGCAGATGATCAAAAGCTTTTGTTCTCCAGAGGGGCGGGATGAGGGAAAATGGGGAAAAAAAGGATGGAAAAGGGGAAATTTGGGGGTCTCGGCACCTTTTCCAAGGGGTGACATTCCTGGGATTTGCTCATCCCGGTGTGGGGGATCTGGGATTTTCATAAACCCCACAAGGATTGTGGGATTCTCCAGATTTTGGGATGGACAGGGATTGAGGGATTGCTCAAATCCAGGGATTGTCGGATTCCTCAAATCCAGGGATTTTGGGGATTTTGGGATTCTTCAAATCCAGGGATTTTGGGGATTTTGGGATTCCTCAGATCCAGGGATTTTGGGGTTTGTGGGATTCTTCAAATCCAGGGATTTTGGGGATTGTGGAATTTGTCAAACCAGGGATTTTGGGGATTGTGGGATTCTTCAAATCCAGGGATTTTGGGGATTTTGGGATTCCTCAGATCCAGGGATTTTGGGATTGTGGGATTCCTCAAATCCAGGAATTTTGGGATTCCTCAGATCCAGGGATTTTGGGGATTGTGGGATTCTCCAGATCCAGGGATTTTGGGGATTGTGGGATTCTTCAAATCCAGGGATTTTGGGGATTGTGGAATTTGTCAAACCAGGGATTTTGGGGATTTTGGGATTCCTCAGATCCAGGGATTTTGGGGATTCAGGGATGGACAGGGAATGTGGGATCCCCACATCCAGGGAAAATCGTGACATTCCTTGGAAAATCGGGATTTTTTTCCTTGGAAAATCAGGATTTTTTTCCTTGGAAAATCGTGACATTCCTTGGAAAAATCAGGATTTTTTTCCTTGGAAAATCTTGACCTTCTTTGAAAAATCAGGATTTTTCCTTAGAAAATAGTGGCATTCCTTGGAAAATCAGGATTTTTCCTTGGAAAATCAGGATTTTTTTCCTTGGAAAATCAGGATTTTTTTCCTTGGAAAATCAGGATTTTTCCTTGGAAAATCGTGACATTCCTTGGAAAATCAGGATGTTTTTCCTTGGAAAATCGTGACGTTCCTTGGAAAATCAGGATTTTTTTCCTTGGAAAATCTTGACCTCCTTTGAAAAATCAGGATTTTTCCTTAGAAAATAGTGGCATTCCTTGGAAAATCAGGATTTTTCCTTGGAAAATCGTGGCATTCCTTAGAAAATCAGGATTTTTTTCCTTGGAAAATCAGGATTTTTCCTTGGAAAGTCGTGGCATTCCTTGGAAAATCAGGATTTTTTCCTTGGAAAATCAGGATTTTTTTCCTTGGAAAATCTTGACGTTCTTTGAAAAATCAGGATTTTTCCTTAGAAAATAGTGGCATTCCTTAGAAAATCAGGATTTTTCCTTGGAAAATCATGACATTCCTTGGAAAAATCAGGATTTTTCCTTGGGAAATGGTGACTTTCCTTGGAAAATCAGGATTTTTTTCCTTGGAAAATCGTGACATTCCTTGGAAAATCAGGAGTTTTCCTTGGAAAATGGTGACGTTCCTTGGAAAATCAGGATTTTTTTCCTTGGAAAATCAGGATTTTTCCTTGGAAAATCGTGACTTTCCTTGGAAAATCAGGATTTTTTTCCTTGGAAAATCAGGATTTTTCCTTGGCAAATTGTGACTTTCCTTGGAAAAATCAGGATTTTTTTCCTTGGAAAATCTTGACGTTCTTTGAAAAATCAGGATTTTTCCTTAGAAAATAGTGGCATTCCTTGGAAAATCAGGATTTTTTCCTTGGAAAATCAGGATTTTTCCTTGGGAAATGGTGACATTCCTTGGAAAATCAGGATTTTTCCTTGGAAAATCGTGACATTCCTTGAAAAATCAGGATTTTTTCCTTGGAAAATCGTGACATTCCTTGAAAAATCAGGATTTTTTTCCTTGGAAAATCAGGATTTTTCCTTGGAAAATAGTGGTATTCCTTGGAAAATCAGGATTTTTTTCCTTGGAAAATGGTGACGTTCCTTGGAAAATCAGGATTTTTCCTTGAAAAATCATGACATTCCTTGGAAAAATCAGGATTTTTTTCCTTGGAAAATCTTGACGTTCTTTGAAAAATCAGGATTTTTCCTTAGAAAATAGTGGCATTCCTTGGAAAATCAGGATGTTTTTCCTTGGAAAATCGTGACATTCCTTGGAAAATCAGGATTTTTTTCCTTGGAAAATCAGGATTTTTCCTTGGGAAATGGTGACTTTCCTTGGAAAATCAGGATTTTTTCCTTGGAAAATCGGGATTTTTCCTTGGAAACGGTGACTTTCCTTGGAAAATCAGGATTTTTTTCCTTGGAAAATCAGGATTTTTTTTCCTTGGAAAATCGTGACATTCCTTGAAAAATCAGGATTTTTTCCTTGGAAAATCAGGATTTTTTCCCTGGAAAAGCCCGAGCCGCAGGCAGGGCCGTGGCCCCGCTCAGCGGGAATTCTCTGCCTCATTTCCACCAAATCATCGGGATTTGCTTCCCCGTTTTCCGTCTCCTCTCCCATCCGTGACGGCGAAGCCGGAACGAGGAATGGGAAAGGCTGAGGAAAAAGAGAAAAAAACAACAAAATCCCCAAAAAAAAACCAACAAAAAGAGCCGCTGGCGGCTCTCAGATCCAAACAATAATCAGGGAAATGAATTCCAAAGGCGTTTTCCCGCATGACCGCCGGCGATAATTTAGCGCCAGCTGGAAGCGCCGGGATTAATCCCTGAATAATTCATCAAGCCAATCCTCCTTTTTTTTATTTTTTTATTTTTTATTTTTTTTTTTTTTTTTTCCTCCTCATTCCAGAGCCGCTCCATTCCCAAATTCTGCCGGCGGAGGGGATTTGGGGATGTGGAAATGAGGTGGGTGGGGCCGCGATTCCCGGGAAAAGCGGCTCCCTGGGGCAGGTGGGGACAGATGGACATTTGTCACCGGGGTTAAGCAGCCTGGCCTTTCCCCCCTCCCGCTTCCCAAAATCCCCCTCCGGCCTCCTGCTGTGGTTTCCTGGGAATAGCGGCACGTGCTGAAATTCCCGGAAAAGTCGTGGATTTGTGGAGCTGATTTTTGCGGCGATTTGGGGCAAATATCCCAAATATCCTTGTCCCTGTCCCTGTCCCTGTCCCGGTCCCTGTCACTCCCAGATGTTGGATTTGGGATCCCCAAGCTCCTGGTTTGGATCCCCGTGCCCGAGGAGGCAGAGGAAGGGCAGGAAGGGTTTTTAATGGAATTCTCATCGGATTTGGAATTGTCCTGGTGTCATTCAGAAGGCCAGGGCTGGGGTTGGAGTGGAGATCCCAGTTTGCTGTGGGATTGTTTGGGAGTTCTGTGCCAGGCTGTTCATCCAGGCCTGGAGGGGTCTGAATCCAGAAACTCTGATCCATGCATGGATCCATCCATGGAGCCTTCCATGAATCCATGAATCCATGAATCATCCATCCATCCATCCATCATCCATCCATCCATCCATCATCCATCCATCCATCATCCATCCATCATCCATCCATCCATCATCCATCCATCCATCCATCATCCATCCATCCATCCATCCATCCATCATCCATCCATCATCCATCCATCCATCATCCATCCATCCATCCATCATCCATCCATCATCCATCCATCCATCATCCATCCATCCATCATCCATCCATCCATCCATCCATCATCCATCCATCCATCCATCATCCATCCATCCATCCATCCATCCATCATCCATCCATCATCCATCCATCCATCATCCATCCATCATCCATCCATCCATCATCCATTCATCCATTCATCCATCCATCCATCCATCATCCATCCATCCATCCATCATCCATCCATCCATCATCCATCCATCCATCCATCATCCATCCATCATCCATCCATCCATCATCCATCCATCCATCCATCCATCCATCATCCATCCATCATCCATCCATCATCCATCCATCCATCATCCATCCATCCATCCATCATCCATCCATCCATCCATCATCCATCCATCCATCCATCCATCATCCATCCATCATCCATCCATCCATCATCCATCCATCCATCCATCCATCCATCCATCCATCCATCATCCATCCATCCATCATCCATCCATCCATCATCCATCGTCCATCCATCCATCCATCCATCCATCATCCATCCACCATCCATCCATCCATCATCCATCCATCATCCATCATCCATCCATCCATCATCCATCCATCCATCCATCCATCATCCATCCATCCATCCATCATCCATCCATCATCCATCCATCCATCCATCATCCATCCATCATCCATCCATCATCCATCCATCATCCATCCATCCATCCATCCATCATCCATCCATCCATCATCCATCGTCCATCCATCCATCATCCATCCATCCATCATCCATCATCCATCCATCCATCCATCCATCATCCATCCATCCATCCATCCATCCATCATCCATCCATCCATCCATCATCCATCCATCCATCATCCATCATCCATCCATCCATCCATCCATCATCCATCCATCCATCCATCCATCCATCCATCCATCCATCATCCATCCATCATCCATCCATCCATCATCCATCCATCATCCATCCATCCATCATCCATCCATCCATCATCCATCCATCCATCCATCATCCATCCATCCATCATCCATCCATCATCCATCCATCATCCATCATCCATCATCCATCCATCCATCCATCCATCCATCATCCATCCATCCATCCATCCATCCATCCATCCATCATCCATCCATCCATCATCCATCGTCCATCCATCCATCCATCCATCCATCATCCATCCACCATCCATCCATCCATCCATCCATCATCCATCCATCCATCATCCATCGTCCATCCATCCATCATCCATCCATCCATCATCCATCATCCATCCATCCATCATCCATCGTCCATCCATCCATCCATCCATCCATCATCCATCCACCATCCATCCATCCATCCATCCATCATCCATCCATCCATCATCCATCGTCCATCCATCCATCATCCATCCATCCATCATCCATCATCCATCCATCCATCCATCCATCATCCATCCATCCATCCATCCATCCATCCATCCATCCATCCATCATCCATCCATCATCCATCCATCCATCATCCATCCATCCATCCATCCATCCATCATCCATCCATCCATCATCCATCATCCATCCATCCATCCATCCATCCATCCATCCATCCATCATCCATCCATCCATCGATCATCCATCCATCCATCATCCATCCATCCATCATCCATCCATCCATCCATCATCCATCCATCATCCATCATGCATCATCCATCCATCATCCATCCATCATCCATCCATCCATCCATCCATCCATCCGTCATCCATCCATCCATCATCCATCATCCATCCATCCATCCATCATCCATCATCCATCCATCCATCATCCATCCATCCATCATCCATCCATCCATCATCCATCCATCATCCATCCATCCATCCATCATCCATCATCCATCCATCCATCCATCCATCCATCCATCCATCCATCCATCCATCCACCATCCATCCATCCATCCATCATCCATCCATCCATTATCCATCCATCATCCATCCATCATCCATCCATCCATCCATCCATCCATCCATCCATCCATCATCCATCATCCATCCATCCATCCATCCATCCATCCATCCATCATCCATCCATCCATCCATCCATCCATCCATCATCCATCCATCCATCCATCCATCATCCATCCATCATCCATCCATCCATCATCCATCCATCATCCATCCATCCATCCATCCATCCGGCTCTGGCAATCCTCGCTAAAT
>NC_079344.1:17533780-17548871 GCF_029582105.1 Oenanthe melanoleuca
CATCATCCATCCATCCATCCATCCATCCATCCATCCATCCATCATCCATCCATCCATCATCCATCCATCCATCCATCCATCCATCATCCATCCATCCATCCATCCATCATCCATCCATCCATCCATCCATCCATCATCCATTCATCATCCATCCATCCATCCATCCATCCATCCATCCATCATCCATCCATCCATCCATCCATCCATCATCCATCCATCATCCATCCATCCATCATCCATCATCCATCCATCCATCATCCATCCATCCATCATCCATCCATCCATCCATCCATCCATCATCCATCCATCCATCCATCCATCCATCATCCATCCATCATCCATCCATCCATCCATCCATCCATCATCCATCCATCCATCCATCCATCCATCATCCATCCATCCATCATCCATCCATCCATCCATCCATCCATCCATCATCCATCCATCCATCATCCATCCATCATCCATCCATCATCCATCCATCCATCCATCCATCCATCATCCATCCATCCATCATCCATTCATCATCCATCCATCCATCCATCCATCATCCATTCATCATCCATTCATCCATCATCCATCCATCCATCATCCATCCATCCATCATCCATCCATCATCCATCCATCCATCCATCCATCCATCCATCCATCCATCCATCATCCATCCATCATCCATCCATCCATCATCCATCCATCCATCCATCCATCATCCATCCATCATCCATCCATCCATCATCCATCCATCCATCCATCCATCATCCATCCATCCATCCATCCATCATCCATCCATCATCCATCCATCCATCATCCATCCATCATCCATCCATCCATCCATCCATCCATCCATCCATCCATCATCCATCCATCATCCATCCATCCATCATCCATCCATCATCCATCCATCCATCATCCATCCATCCATCCATCCATCATCCATCCATCATCCATCCATCCATCCATCCATCCATCATCCATCCATCATCCATCCATCCATCATCCATCCATCATCCATCCATCCATCATCCATCCATCATCCATCCATCCATCATCCATCCATCCATCCATCCATCATCCATCCATCATCCATCCATCATCCATCCATCCATCATCCATCCATCCATCATCCATCCATCATCCATCCATCCATCATCCATCCATCCATCCATCCATCCATCCATCCATCCATCCATCATCCATCCGGCTCTGGGAATCCTCTCTAAATCTGATTTAGGTTGGAAAAAAAATCCCCAAATCCACCAAATTCTTCCTCCCGTTGCTTTTCCCACGGGCTGTCCTGGAGATGATCCCGCTCCAAAAAATCTGGGGAGTGACAACCCAAACTCGTGATTTTGTCACCCCCGTGACATTCCCGATTTTCCCTGGATTTGGGATGGGGGCACAGATGGGCGGTGTCACCGCCGCTGCTCTGATGCGCGGGGACGTTTTGGCAGCGCCACCCGCGGCCACCTGGAGCGGCGACAGAGGGACCGGGAGGGGGAGGGGAGGAGGGGGAGGAAGGAGCCGCCTTCACCCCCCGGGATCCGCGGCCAATCCCAAGGGATGAGCGAGTTCTGCTGGAGAAAACACCCCCAAAAATGAATTTATCCCAGAAATTCCCGCAGCTTGGCGCTGGGAGAGCGGCTGGGATGAGGATTTCTGCCTCCACGTGGATTCGGGTTGTGCCCAAATCCTTTTTTTTTTTTTTTTTGGAGGGCAGAGCACCCAGCGCTCCTGTTGGATCTCCAGCTCCTGGCCAGGAATTCCAGCTCTCCGCGATCCCAGGAAAGGGTTAAACCCCCCAAATAAAACAACCCGCGCCGAACCGGTGAAGCCAAGAGCGGATCTGATGGGAAGCGACAGGCGGGATCCTGGAATCCCATTATCCCTGGAAAACCATTAACCTCTGGAAGCTCCTCCTCCTCCTCTTCTTCTTCCCGGCCTTTCCCAACATTCCCATCCCCCAGGAACAAAGCGCGGCTACAGGTGGGGAAACTGAGGCAGGGATGCGGGGGGAGGAGGAAAAGCAGCAGCAGGAGGAGGAGGCCAGGCCAGATGGTCGGGATTAATCATTCCCGGCGGTGCCAGGGATGGGGGATCCGCCAATCCCGCGAGTTCCCGGCGCCTGTGTTTGTATTCATCCCTCCAAATCCCGCAGAAACGCGTCTGGGGGGGAGTTTGGGGCAGGGAAATATCCCCCGGGCTCGGGAAGAGGGAAGGGATTTTCTTCCTGAAATCTCTGTGTGGGTGAAACATCCCAAATCCGTGCTGGAGCAGGGATTGGGGACAGGGATTTCCTTCCCGAAATTTTCCACGGATAAAACATCCCAAATCTGTGCTGGAGCAGGGATTGGGAAGCAGATAGTACAGGGATTTCCTTCCCGAAATTATCTATGGATAAAACATCCCAAATCCGTGCTGGAGCAGGGATTGGGAAGCAGGCAGGGATTTCCTTCCCGAAATTTTCCATGGATAAAACATCCCAAATCTGTGCTGGAGCAGGGATTGGGAAGCAGACAGGGATTTCCTTCCCGAAATTTTTCATGGATAAAACATCCCAAATCCGTGCTGAAGTGGGGGAGAAGCAGGCAGGGATTTCCTTCCCAAAATCTCTGTGTGGGTAAAACATCCCAAATCCGTGCTGGAGCAGGGATTGGGAAGGGGACAGGGATTTCATTCCCGAAATTTTCCATGGATAAAACATCCCAAATCCGTGCTGGAGCAGGGACTGGGGACAGGGATTTCCTTCCCGAAATTTTCCACGGATAAAACATCCCAAATCCGTGCTGGAGCAGGGATTGGGAAGCAGATAGGACAGGGATTTCCTTCCCGAAATTCTCTATGGGTAAAACATCCCAAATCCGTGCTGAAGTGGGGGGGAAGCAGGCAGGGATTTCCTTCCCGAAATCTCTGTGTGGGTAAAACATCCCAAATCCGTGCTGGAGCAGGGATTGGGAAGCAGATAGGACAGGGATTTCCTTCCCGGAATTCTCTATGGGTAAAATATCCCAAATCCGTGCTGGAGCAGGGATTGGGAAGCAGACAGGGATTTCCTTCCCGAAATTATCTATGGATAAAACATCCCAAATCCGTGCTGGAGCAAGGATTGGGAAGCAGACAGGACAGGGATTTCCTTCCCGAAATCTCAAATCCCAAATCCACACCGACCCAAACCGGGGGGTTACTCCTGGATAAACCCAGAATTCTTGGAAATTTTTTTTTTTTTTTTGTGACAATCCAGCGCCTCAACGGCCCACCTGGAATTCTGCCGGCCTCCTTTCCACGATATTTTATTGATGGCCTCCCGGGGACGTGTTGATCCAGGGAATTCTGCTCCGAGGCTCCATCAAAATTCAGCGCACGGAGCAACCTGTGCTCCACCAGCTGGATCCGTGCTCCCGGTTCGGGGCCGGCCGGACCTCTGCCCCCGGCCGCGCTTCCCGGGGGACGCGGGGGGCGCTTCCCGCCGCCTCCTCCCCCAGATTTTGGGAACAAAAGCGCGCCCCGGAGCATCGGTTGCCGTGGTAACGGCGGGTTTGAAGATGCCGCGGCGGCACTTGAGGCGAGGGGAGGAGAAGGTCGCTGCCCCTCTCCCCGCTTCCCTCCCGCCTTCCCCCTTCCCTCCTTTTTTATGTCCTTCCCTCCTCTCTTCCTTCCTTCTCTCCCTCCTTCCCTCCCTGCTTTCCTCCCTCCATCCCTTCCTTCCTTCCTTCCTTCCTTGGGTCACACCCAGTCCCACAGAGGGGTCCCACCCATTCCCTCCAGGTGGATTTGGGGTGATCCCGTTCCCTCCAGGTGGAATTCTGGAAGATCCCATTCCCACAAGACTGATTTTGGGGAGATCCCATTCCCACCAAGTGGATTTTGGGGTGATCCCATCCCCACCATGTGGATTTGGGGTGATCCCATTCCCTCCAGGTGGAATTCTGGAAGATCCCATTCCCATAAGATTGATTTTGGGGTGATCTCATTCCCACAAGATTGATTTTGGGGTGATCCCATTCCCACCAGGTGGATTTTGGGGTGATCCCATTCCCACCAAGTGGATTTTGGGGTGATCCCATTCCCACAAGATTGATTTTGGGGTGATCCCATTCCCACCAAGTGGATTTTGGGGTGATCCCATTCCCACAAGATTGATTTTGGGGTGATCTCATTCCCACCAAGTGGATTTTGGGGAGATCCCATTCCCTCCAAGTGGATTTTGGGGTGATCCCATTCCCACCAGGTGGATTTGGGGTGATCCCATTCCCCCCAGGTGGAATTCTGGAAGATCCCATTCCTATGAAATTGAACTTGGGGAGATCCCATTCCCTCCAAGTGGATTTTGGGGACGATCTCATTCCCACCAGGTGGATTTTGGGGTGATCCCATTCCCTCCAAGTGGATTTGGGGTGATCCCATTCCCATCAGGTAGAATTCTGGAAGATCCCATTCCCACAAGATTGATTTTGGGGAGATCCCATTCCCACCAGGTGGATTTTGGGGTGATCCCATTCCCTCCAAGTGGATTTTGGGGACGATCTCATTCCCACCAAGAGGATTTGGGGTGATCCCATTCCCTCCAGGTGGAATTCTGGAAGATCCCATTCCTATGAAATTGAACTTGGGGAGATCCCAATTCCTCCACGTGGATTTTGGGGATGATCTCATTCCCACCAGGTGGATTTTGGGGAGATCCCATTCCCTCCACGTGGATTTTGGGGTGATCCCATTCCCTCCAGGTGGAATTCTGGAAGATCCCATTCCCACAAGATTGATTTTGGGGTGATCCCATTCCCACCAAGTGGATTTTGGGGTGATCCCATTCCCACAAGATTGATTTTGGGGTGATCCCATTCCCTCCAAGTGGATTTTGGGGTGATCCCATTCCCACCAGGTGGATTTGGGGTGATCCCATTCCCCCCAGGTGGAATTCTGGAAGATCCCATTCCTATGAAATTGAACTTGGGGAGATCCCATTCCCTCCAAGTGGATTTTGGGGACGATCTCATTCCCACCAGGTGGATTTTGGGGTGATCCCATTCCCTCCAAGTGGATTTGGGGTGATCCCATTCCCATCAGGTAGAATTCTGGAAGATCCCATTCCCACAAGATTGATTTTGGGGAGATCCCATTCCCACCAGGTGGATTTTGGGGTGATCCCATTCCCTCCAAGTGGATTTTGGGGACGATCTCATTCCCACCAAGAGGATTTGGGGTGATCCCATTCCCTCCAGGTGGAATTCTGGAAGATCCCATTCCTATGAAATTGAACTTGGGGAGATCCCAATTCCTCCACGTGGATTTTGGGGATGATCTCATTCCCACCAAGTGGATTTTGGGGAGATCTCATTCCCACCAAGAGGATTTGGGGTGATTCTGTTCCCACCAGGTGGATTTTGGGGTGATCCCATTCCCCCCAGGTGGATTTGGGGTGATCCCATTCCCTCCACGTGGATTTTGGGGAGATCCCATTCCCTCCACGTGGATTTTGGGGTGATCCCATTCCCTCCAAGTGGATTTTGGGGTGATCCCATTCCCTCCAGGTGGATTTGGGGTGATCCCATTCCCATCAGGTGGAATTCTGGAAGATCCCATTCCTATGAAATTGAATTTGGGGTGATCCCATTCCCACCAAGTGGATTTGGGGTGATCCCATTCCCACCAGGCGGATTTGGTGTGACCAGGTGGATTTTGGGGTGATCCCAACCCCTCCATGTAGATTTTGGGGAGAATGGAAGGAGTTCTCCAGGTCTCAGCAGCACACAGCTCTCCTGGGGATGGAGAAATCCCAAATGGATGAGCCCAGGAAGCTGCTTCTCCCAGGGGTTAATTAACACCAGCTGTTAATGAGCAGGCCCTGCCTCCATCCCTGCCACTTTTCCCAAAATCCCTGTGGGAACAAGGCCGGCCTTGTTCCTGAGCTGCTTTGGGATCCTTCCCAGAGCTGTTCCCACCAGGATTATGGGGTCATGCCAGGCTCCCTGAGCCCTGCTGAAATCTGGGAAAAATCAGATTAAAATCAGGAACTGGGAGCGCTCAGAGCAGCTGGAATGTCCCCAAGGACACCCTGGGGGATTTGGGGCTGGGTGGGGGATTTGGGGCTGGGAATGGGGGATGGATCCGGGATTTGGGGTAGGGAATGGATCCAGGAACTGGGGGATGGATCCAGGATTTGGGGAAGGGAATGGGGATGGATCCAGGATTTGGGGAAGGGAATGGGGATGGATCCAGGATTTGGGGCAGAAATGGATCCAGAAATTGGGACAGGGAATGGGGATGGATCTGGGATTTGGGGCAGGGAATGGATCCAGGAACTGGGGGATGGATCCAGGATTTGGGGCAGGGAATGGGGGATGGATCCGGGATTTGGGGCAGGGAATGGATCCAGGAACTGGGGCAGGGAATGAGGAATGGATCTGGGATTTGGGGCAGGGAATGGGGGATGGATCCAGGATTTGGGGCAGAAATGGATCCAGGAACTGGGGCAGGGAATGGGGGATGGATCTGGGATTTGGGGCAGGGAATGGGAGATGGATCCAGGATTTGGGGCAGAAATGGATCCAGAAATTGGGACAGGGAATGAGGATGGATCTGGGATTTGGGGCAGGGAATGGGGGATGGATCTGGGATTTGGGACAGAAATGGATCCAGGATTTGGGGCAGGGAATGGGGATGGATCCAGGATTTGGGACAGAAATGGATCCAGGATTTGGGGCAGGGAATGGGAGATGGACCCAAGATTTTGGGCAGAGAATGGGGGATGGATCTGGAATTTGCAGCAGGGAATGGGGGATGGATCCAATTCCAGCAGCTCCTTCCCCTCTCCAGCCCCAAACTGGGACAAAACCCCCGTGCACCCCAAGGCTTCACAACCAGCACATCCCAGACACCCCCAGGCAGGGACAACCCCAAAATTCCCGTTCTCTTCTCCCCTCCAGGAAAGGCTAACCCCAAAATTCCCATTTTTTCCCCCTCCAGGATGGGAAAACCCCAAAATTCCCGTTTTATTCCCTGCTCCAGGAACCAATAACCCCAAAATTCCTTTTTTTTTTTTTTCCCTCGGATCCGCCCCAGGCCACCCCCGCTGTCCCGTTTGTCCCCCGGCGCGGTGACATCGCCCCCGCCGCTGCTGCTGCCACCCCCCTGCAATTAACGCCGAGCAGCGATTGATGTGACAGGCGGGAGTGGGAGCTTTTCATGGAAACGGGAAAAAAAAGAGAAAAAAAAAAAAAAAAAATAAAGGGAGAAAAACACAAATCAAAGGAGCTGATGGAAAGGAAAAACGCCCTCTCTTTATGCTGCCATCAGCGCTCGGCCTTGCCTTCCCTTCCCCCAGCCCGGCTTAGCCAGGCTCAGCTTAACTCCTGCTTGGCCGAGCTGGGAATGCCGCAGGGAAGCTGAAAAAAAAAAAAAAAAACCAAAAAAACAACAAAGCAGGAATGAGGCGCGTTCCTGGTTTCTATGGAAATTTATTCTTTTTTTTTTTTTCTCTAGGAAATAAAAAAAAAAAAAAAAAAATTTGTCCTGGGGATTTGAAAAAAATAACATTTTAATGGGGGTTGAAGGAAGGAGAAGGGTGGGAATCTGCGCATCTGCAAACATCTGGAACGCGCCGGGAGAGGAAAATCCCCCCAAATCTCCTCATTTTTGGTGGGATCAGGGATTTAGGGCCGAGGTGAAAGGTTGGCTCGAGCCGTTTGTTTTGTAAGGAGCCGCTTTTGTAACCAAATCCCGCCCCTAATTCCACGGGGCTTGTCCCGGTTCCAGGGAAAAGCGTCGCGGAAAACTCCAAAATTTGGGGGGATTCCTGTTGTGGGATCATCGCTCACTCCCGGGAATGTCCCTCCTCTGCTTGGGGGCTGCAGAATCCCAAAGAATTAAATCCCAAATAACCGAATCCCAAATAACCGAATCCCAAATAACCGAATCCCAAATAATCGAATTCCAAATAATGGAATCCCAAATAATGGAATCCCAAATAATTAAATCCCAAATAATCGAATCCCAAATAACCGCCCAAATAACCGAATCCCAAATAATCGAATCCCAAATAATGGAATCCCAAATAACTGAATCCCAAATAACCGAATCCCAAATAATAGGATCCCAAATAATTAAATCCCAAATAATCGAATCCCAAACAACCGAATCCCAAATAACCGAATCCCAAATAATCGAATCCCAAATAATTGAATCCCAAATAATTGAATCCCAAATAACCGAATCCCAAATAATGGAATCCCAAATAATTAAATCCCAAATAACCGAATCCCAAATAATCGAATCCCAAATAATGGAATCCCAAATAACCGAATCCCAAATAACCGAATCCCAAATAATGGAATCCCAAATAATCGAATCCCAAATAATCGAATCCCAAATAATGGAATCCCAAATAATTAAATCCCAAATAACCGAATCCCAAATCCCAATCCCGTCTCTGTCCCAATTCCACCTCCAGCTCCTTCCCGGCCTTCCCAAGGCTTTTTTTTTTTTTTTTTTTTTTTTTTTTTTTTTTTTTTTTGGGAAAAAGTGGGAATTTCCGGCGGATTTTTGGGAATGGGGCTGCCCAGCTCCAGGGGAACTGGGATTTTTTTAATCCCCTGGATCCCAAAGGCCATTCCAGGCTCTGGGGGTTAATTATCCCGGAATTGATGAGGGAAGAGGGAGAGGGGTTGGAATGTTAACGAGCGCCTCATTAGGATCGGGTGATTAGGGGGTGCTCGGGGCTCATTAATTAATTATGGGGTGTTTGGGATCCTTTACTGCGCTGTCCCGGCCACCTGGATCAATTAATCCCCCGTTAATGAGCTCGGCTAATTAAATAACTCCGCCGCGGTTTAATGGGGTTTAATGGAAACCCCAAAAGCGCCGGGGGTGGCCCCAAGTGCTGCCACCAGTGGGGTGGGGACACCCGTGGGGACACCCGTGGGGACACCCGTGGGGACACCCGTGGGGACACGGGAATGGGAGCGCTCGGGATTCAGGATTCAGGGAAACTGGGATGTTCTGGATTTAGGATATGAGGAATGGGAATGCTCTGGATTTAGGGTCCAAGGAAACGGGAATGTTCTGGTTTTAGGATCAAGGGAATGGGAATGGTCTGGATTTAGGATATTAGGAAATTGAACGCTCCGGATTTAGGGTCCAAGGAAGGGGAATGTTTTGGATTTAGGGTCCAAGGAAATGGGATTGTTCCGGATTTAGGTCCAAGGAATGGGAATGCTCTGGATTTAGGATATGAGGAAATGGGAATGTTCTGGATTTAGGATACAAGGAATGGGAATGCTCTGGATTTAGTTCCAAGGAATGGGAATGCTCTGGATTTAGGCTATGAGGAAATGGGAATGTTCTGGATTTAGGATACAAGGAATGGGAATGCTCTGGATTTAGGATCGAAGGAATGGGAATGTTCTGGATTTAGGATATTAGGAAATGGGAACGCTCTGGATTTAGTTCCAAGGAATGGGAATGCTCTGGATTTAGGATACAAGGAATGGGAATGCTCTGGATTTAGGATCGAAGGAATGGGAATGTTCTGGATTTAGGATACAAGGAATGGGAATGCTCTGGATTTAGGGTACAAGGAATGGGAATGCTCTGGATTTAAGTCCAAGGATTGGGAACGCTCTGGATTTAGTTCCAAGGAATGGGAATGTTCTGGATTTAGGATACAAGGAATGGGAACGCTCTGGATTTAGGATACAAGGAATGGGAACGCTCTGGATTTAGGATACAAGGAATGGGAACGCTCTGGATTTAGGATACAAGGAATGGGAATGCTCTGGATTTAGGATACAAGGAATGGGAATGCTCTGGATTTAGTTCCAAGGATTGGGAATGCTCTGGATTTAGTTCCAAGGAATGGGAATGCTCTGGATTTAGGATATGAGGAAATGGGAACACTCTGGATTTAGGGTCCAAGGAATGGGAACGCTCTGGATTTAGTTCCAAGGATTGGGAATGCTCTGGATTTAGTTCCAAGGATTGGGAACGCTCTGGATTTAGTTCCAAGGAATGGGAATGCTCTGGATTTAGTTCCAAGGATTGGGAATGCTCTGGATTTAGGATATGAGGAAATGGGAACACTCTGGATTTAGGGTCCAAGGAATGGGAACGCTCTGGATTTAGTTCCAAGGATTGGGAATGCTCTGGATTTAGTTCCAAGGAATGGGAATGCTCTGGATTTAGTTCCAAGGATTGGGAATGCTCTGGATTTAGTTCCAAGGAAATGGGAATGCTCTGGATTTAGGTCCAAGGAATGGGAATGCTCTGGATTTAGGTCCAAGGAATGGGAATGCTCTGGATTTAGGATCGAAGGAATGGGAATGTTCTGGATTTAGTTCCAAGGAATGGGAACGCTCCGGATTTAGTTCCAAGGATTGGGAATGCTCTGGATTTAGTTCCAAGGAATGGGAACGCTCTGGATTTAGTTCCAAGGATTGGGAATGTTCTGGATTTAGTTCCAAGGAATGGGAACGCTCTGGATTTAGTTCCAAGGATTGGGAATGCTCTGGCCGTGCTGAGCGGCCGCTGGGATAAGAGACAGGGATAAGGGGTGACAAGGATGATAAGGGATGACAAGGGATTATAAGGGGTGATAAGCGGTGATAAGGGATGATAAGGAATGATAAGGGATAAGAGGATAAGGATTTCCGCCATTCTGAGTCATTATCCCTGCAGGAAGATCCATTTCCTCAGCCCTTATCTCGCTTTTCCCGCTGCTCCTGATACTCCAGCCCGGGGCTGCTCCATCCTCATCCCACCGGGATGCTGAGAGGGAGGGGGACACAGCTCGGGAGGGATCCCTGATTATTTTATTTTGTTTTATTTTATTTTATTTTATTTTATTTTATTTTATTTTATTTTATTTTATTTTATTTTATTTTATTTTATTTTTTCTATTCTATTCTATTCTATTCTATTCTATTCTATTCTATTCTATTCTATTCTATTCATGTTTCATGCTTTGTTTTATTTCTATGTTTTATTTTTATTTGTGTTTGTAATTATTTTTATTTGTAATTATTTTTCATTTTTAATTAAAAAAAATATTCTATTCTATTCTATTCTATTCTATTCTATTCTATTCTATTCTATTCTATTCTATTCTATTCTATTCTATTCTATTCTATTCTATTCTATTCTATTCTATTCTATTCCCCTGCAGACCTGGCACAGATCTGGCAACAGTGGGACACCACAGCCTTGGGGACAGAGGGACACCGCAGGGACAGAGGGACACGGGGACAGACAGAGGGACACGGGGACAGACAGAGGGACGCGGGAGCAGCTGCGGCCTCGCTCGGCCTTGAGGAGCGCTGGAGCCCGCCCCGCTAATTGCGTTAATGACGTTAATTGGGGCCTCGGCTCCAAGGTCAGCCCGAATCCCACCGGCCTTGGGGGAGGGGGAGGGAGCGGGGCTCCATGGAAACGGGAGGGGGTTGGGAATGTCCTGGGAACGGGAATGCGGTTTGGGAATGTCCTGGGAATGGGAATGGGGGTTTGGGAATGTCCTGGGAATGGGAATGGGGGTTTGGGAATGTCCTGGGAACGGGAATGGGGGATTTGGGAATGTCCTGGGAATGGGAATGGGGGTTTGGGAATGTCCTGGGAATGGGAATGGGGGTTTGGGAATGTCCTGGGAACGGGAATGGGGGATTTGGGAATGTCCTGGGAATGGGAATGGGGGTTTGGGAATGTCCTGGGAATGGGAATGGGGGTTTGGGAATGTCCTGGGAACGGGAATGGGGGATTTGGGAATGTCCTGGGAATGGGAATGGGGGTTTGGGAATGTCCTGGGAATGGGAATGGGGGTTTGGGAATGTCCTGGGAACGGGAATGGGGGATTTGGGAATGTCCTGGGAATGGGAATGGGGGTTTGGGAATGTCCTGGGAACGGGAATGCGGTTTGGGAATGTCCTGGGAATGGGAATGGGGGTTTGGGAATGTCCTGGGAATGGGGGTTTGGGAATGTCCTGGGAATGGGAATGGGGGTTTGGGAATGTCCTGGGAACGGGAATGGGGGTTTGGGAATGTCCTGGGAACGGGAATGCGGTTTGGGAATGTCCTGGGAATGGGAATGGGGGTTTGGGAATGTCCTGGGAATGGGGGTTTGGGAATGTCCTGGGAATGGGAATGGGGGTTTGGGAATGTCCTGGGAACGGGAATGAGGGATTTGGGAATGTCCTGGAAACAGAAATGGGGGTTTGGGAATGTCCTGAGAATGGGAATGGGGGATTTGGGAATGTCCTGGGAACGGGAATGTTCAAATTCCCCTGGGAATGGGAATGGGGGATTTGGGAATGTCCTGGGAACGGGAATGGGGGATTTGGGAATGTCCTGAGAATGGGAATGGGGGATTTGGGAATGCCCTGAGAATGGATGTTTGAGAATGTCCTGGGAACGGGAATGAGGGATTTGGGAATGTCCTGGGAATGGGAATGAGGGATTTGGGAATGTCCTGGGAATGGGAATGGGAATGGGGGATTTGGGAATGTCCTGGGAACCGGAATGGGGGATTTGGGAATGTCCTGGGAATGGGAATGGGGGATTTGGGAATGTTCAAAATCCCCTGGAAACAGGGATGGGGGATTTGGGAATGTCCTGGGAACGAGAATGTTCAAATGCCCTGGGAACGGGAATGGGGGTTTTGGAATGTCCTGAGAATGGGAATGTTCAAAATCCCCTGGAAATGGGAATGGGGCATTTGGGAATGTCCTGGAAACAGGAATGGGGGATTTGGGAATGTCCAAGAACCCCCTGGAAAAGGGAATGAGGGATTTGGGAACATCCTGAGAATGGGAATGGAGAATTTGGGAATGTCCTGGCAATGGGAATGGGGGATTTGGGAATGTTCAGATTCCCCTGGAAATGGGAATGAGGGATTTGGGAACATCCTGAGAATGGGAATGGAGAATTTGGGAATGTCCTGGAAACAGAAATGGGGGATTTGGGAATGTCCAAGAACCCCCTTGAAATGGGAATGAGGGATTTGGGAACATCCTGAGAATGGGAATGGAGAATTTGGGAACGTCCTGGAAATGAGAATGAGGGACTTGGAAATGTCCAGAAACCTCCTGGAAAGGCGAAGGGAGGGGATTTGGGAATGTCCTGGGAGTGGGAATGGGGGATTTGGAAATTTCCAGGAACCCTTTGGAAGTGGGAACAAGGATTTGTGGGACACAGAAAGCCCCGAACCCCTGGAATGGGGGAATTTTGGGCTATCCAGGGGTGGCCGTGGTGCTTCCAGGACCCTGGAGTATCCCAAAAGGAATTCCCCATCCTTGTCCTATCCCCTGAGGGATCTCCCAGTGTTTTTCCAGACTCCCGTTCCCCCCTGAGTCCCTGGAATTCCCTGGAATTCCCTGGAATTGCTGCTCTGCACTCTGGGATCACATCCTTTCGGGATGGGGATGTTCTGGGGGAGGATGCCTGGCTGTAAAATTCCATAAAATCCCGTTTTTCCTGGAGCACTCAGCGCTGCCCTCACTATGGTTACTAAAAGGCCCCTCTGGTGTCCTGCATCCCGAAAAACCCCGCGGTTGCCGTGGCAACGCGGGATGGAGAGAGATATTGATGTGGGAATGGCCGGAGAGATCCGGCACTAATTGATTTATGGAAATGGAGAGACCAGGGGAGAGGGGAACTGGGAGCAGCGGGAACAGAGGGCAGGGAGTGAGGGATTGAGGGAACAACCCAGAGGGGAAAATCCTAATGGGGATCATGGATTGCTCCATCCATCCATCATCCATGGATCCATCCATCCATCCATCCATCCATCCATCCATCATCCATGGATCCATCCATCCATCCATCCATCCATCCATCCATCATCCATCCATCCATCCATCCATCCATCATCCATCATCCATCATCCATCATCCATCCATCCATCCATCCATCCATCCATCATCCATCCATCCATCCATCCATCCATCATCCATCCATCCATCATCCATCCATCCATCATCCATCATCCATCCATCATCCATCCATCCATCCATCCATCATCCATCCATCCATCCATCATCCATCCATCCATCATCCATCCATCCATCCATCCATCATCCATCATCCATCCATCCATCATCCATCCATCCATCCATCCATCCATCATCCATCATCCATCCATCATCCATCCATCCATCATCCATCATCCATCCATCATCCATCCATCATCCATCCATCCATCATCCATCCATCCATCCATCCATCCATCATCCATCCATCCATCCATCATCCATCCATCCATCATCCATCATCCATCCATCATCCATCATCCATCCATCATCCATCCATCCATCCATCCATCATCCATCCATCATCCATCCATCCATCCATCCATCCATCATCCATCCATCATCCATCCATCCATCATCCATCATCCATCCATCCATCATCCATGGATCCATCCATCCATCCATCCATCATCCATCCATCCATCATCCATCCATCCATCCATCCATCATCCATCCATCATCCATCCATCCATCATCCATCCATCATCCATCCATCATCCATCCATCCATCATCCATCATCCATCCATCCATCCATCCATCCATCCATCATCCATCCATCCATCCATCCATCCATCCATCCATCCATCATCCATCCATCCATCATCCATCCATCCATCCATCATCCATCCATCATCCATCCATCCATCCATCATCCATCATCCATCCATCCATCCATCCATCCATCCATCATCCATCATCCATCCATCATCCATCCATCCATCATCCATCCATCCATCATCCATCATCCATCCATCCATCCATCATCCATCCATCCATCACCCATCTAATTTATTTTATTTTATTTTATTTTATTTTATTTTATTTTATTTTATTTTACTTTCCAGGCCTTTTATTTATTTTATAATCCCTTTTTATTTTATCTCTCAGCCCCTTTATTTAATTTATCATCCTTTTCATTCTATCTTTCAACCCTTCTTTCATTTATTAACCCTTTTATTTAATTTATCAACTCTTATTTTATCTAACCCCTTTTTATTTATTAACCCTTTTATTTTATCTGTCAACCTCCTTTATTTAATTTATCAACCCTCTTTATTTAATTTATCAGCCCCTTTTATTTATCTGT
>NC_079344.1:17548971-17581471 GCF_029582105.1 Oenanthe melanoleuca
ACTGTTCCCTCCTTCACCCCAAATCCTCCCCATCCCACTGTTCCCTCCTTCACCCCAAATCCTCCATCCCACCGTTCCCTCCTTCATCCCAAATCCCAAATCCTCCCCATCCCAGTGTTCCCTCCTTCATCCCAAATCCCAAATCCTCCCCATCCCACTGTTCCCTCCTTCACCCCAAATCCTCCCCATCCCACTGTTCCCTCCTTCATCCCAAATCCTCCATCCCACTGTTCCCTCCTTCATCCCAAATCCTCCATCCCACCGTTCCCTCCTTCATCCCAAATCCCAAATCTCCCCATCCTGCTGTTCCCTCCTTCATCCCAAATCCCAAATCCTCCCCATCCCACTGTTCCCTCCTTCACCCCAAATCCTCCCCATCCCACTGTTCCCTCCTTCATCCCAAATCCTCCCCATCCCACTGTTCCCTCCTTCATCCCAAATCCTCCCCATCCCACTGTTCCCTCCTTCACCCTAAATCCCAAATCTCCCCATCCTGCTGTTCCCTCAGGGGTGGCACCTACCAAATTCCCAGAGGTCACACACTGCCCTTCATTTTTCACCGGGAACTCCTCCTGGGATAAAAAAAGAGAAGGAAACGCTTCCATCCACTCCTGCTCTCGGCTGCAGCCCAGCACTGCGAGGTCACCAAGCAGCACGAGGTGTCCTTGTCCCCACCCCGGATTCTGAAATCCCTGGGGAAGTTGGGGCCGCATCCCAGCGATGGGACCTGAGCATCCCTCCCTGCGGGGATCCCACCAGCTACGACCCCAACCCGGCAGTTTTCTCCCTGCTGCTGGGAGGTTTTTTCATCCATGCCCGGAATGAGGGCTGGGAGATGAATCCCGGGAGATTTTTCCGGGGTTTCCTGGTGCCGAACCCGCTCGCAGAGCCCCCTCACCGTGTAGTTCTCGCGGGTGGCAAAGTCGTAGTAGTAGAGCCTCCCCTCGCCCCCGACGTAGATGGAGGAGGTGTTTTCCTGGTGGAAGAACACCGGGAACCTCTCCCACCGCGGGAACACATATTCCTTGGCACCTGGGGAGGGCACACGCCTCAGGGAGGTGTGGGGGGCACCCGCTGCTCCCCTCCCCTCCCGTGCCCATGGAGCGCCGGGGAAAAGCGGGAGGTGGGGCTGGGAAAGGGGACAGGCGGCTCCGGGCTGCAGCCATTGTCCCCCGGCCACGGGAGAGCGACACAATGCCGAGGGGGAGCAGGGAATTGTTGAAACCGCAGGAGGGGCAGCTGGCAGTGCCTCAGCCCCGGCTCTGAGCGCTGCAGGATCCCAAATCTGCATCCCAGAGGGAGGATGAGGGATCCTCTCCCACCCTGCAGCCGATCCAGGCAGAGCCAGAGAGATTTGGATCCTGCCCAGGGCCAGGAGGGATGGACAGGGTCGGGATACCAGGAGGGATGGACAGGGCTTGGATCACAAACAGGGTTTGGATCCCAGACAGGGTTTGGATCCCAGGAGGGATGGACAGGGTTAGATCCCAGACAGGGTTTGGATCCCAGACTTGGTTTGGATCCCAGGCAGGGTTTGGATCCCAGGAGCACAGGCAGGGTTTGGATCCCAGGCAGGGTTTGAATCCCAGACAGGGTTTGGATCCCAGACAGGGTTTGGATCCCAGAATCACAGACAGGGTTTGGATCCCAGGCAGGGTTTGGATCCCAGGAGCACAGGCAGGGTTTGGATCCCAGACAGGGTTTGGATCCCAGACAGGGTTTGGATCCCAGACAGGGTTTGGATCCCAGGCAGGGTTTGGATCCCAGGAGCACAGACAGGGTTTGGATCCCAAAAGCACAGACAGGGTTTGGATCCCAGGCAGGGTTTGGATCCCAGGCAGGGTTTGGATCCCAGGCAGGGTTTGGATCCCAGGAGCACAGGCAGGGTTTGGATCCCAGACAGGGTTCTGATCCCAGGCAGGGTTTGGATCCCAGACAGGGTTTGGATCCCAGACTTGGTTTGGATCCCAGACTTGGTTTGGATCCCAGGCAGGGTTTGGATCCCAGGCAGGGTTTGGATCCCAGGCAGGTCTGGCAGGTTCCAGGCTCACCCAATGCTCACCCCCTCCCTCCCTGCCCCAGGCAGGCACAGAAAGCAGCAGCCGTGCCTCAGGTGCAGCAGCTGGCAGCAGAGCCCCCGTGTGCCCCTCTGCCCTTCCTCTTTCCCATCCCGGCTTTTCCAGCTGCCCTTCCCTACAAACCCCTTCCCTCCTCCGTGGCTGGGCTGGGGGCGGCCCCGGGCTCCCAGGCACCCCAAAACGCCGAGGTGTGCGGGATGGCAGCACGGGGATGGCTGCAGGGATCAGGCACTCCTGGGCATTCCCGCTTTTCCCTTCCCCAAAGAAAGGGAATTCCTTCCCATTCCCGCGGTCCGTGCCCCGGGCAGCGCCTCTGGAGCTGGCAGCGGCACCGCAGGGTAATTCATTCATTAATTCATTAATTCATTCATTAATCAGCGGCACGCGGCTCTCTGTGTTTCCAGGCACTGCCCAGCCCGAGCTCTGCCCGAGCTGCCTCAGTCACTGAATGCTGGTGTGGGGTCATTCCCACCTCCTCGGCTCCTCACCCCTTACAGCGAGCAGAGGTTTCCCAGCAGGGCTCGGGAAGGGCTGTGGGGACACAGAGAGGGGACGGCTCCCGGTGCCACTCCCTGGCACTCAAGGGCTCTGAGAACCCGCTGAGCCCGAGCGGAGGAGCTGGCACAGGCTGCCCCAGGCTGGTTCTGCAGCCAGGCTCAGCCTCAGCTGAATCCCTTCCCAAAACCCTGGGGAGCCCCTAAATGCAGCGACACTATCGCCAACACACCTCCAGCCAGCCTGCCCAAACCTCACCGAACTTTATCCCTGCTGGAAACACAAATTGCTGCTAATCCTCAGCTCCCCTCACACGTTTATCTCCCGCTGCCCAGGGGCTCCTCTGGGGGCTCTTCCTGAGCTCCCGGAGCCAGGAACAAAGCAGCCCTAAACAATCATTTGGCAGGCCGGGTTGTTGTTTATCCTGCAGCTCCCCAGGGACGCCGTGAATCACTCGCGGAGCCGGGGGAGGAGCAGCGCTGCCAGCAGAGCCCTCCAGAGCCCTCCAGAGCCCGGGCTGGGCTCCCCGCGCTGCCCGGAGCGGCGGCTGCGTCCCTCTGCCTCTGCTGAGCTGGGCCTGAGTGTGCAAAGCTGGGCCTGAGCTGCAGAGCTGGGCCTGAGTGTACAAAGCTGGGCCTGAGCTGCAGAGCTGGGCCTGAGCTGCAGAGCCGGGCCTGAGCTGCGGAGCTGGGCCTGAGTCCTGCAGAGCTGGGCCTGAGCTGCGGAGCTGGGCCTGAGTCCTGCAGAGCTGGGCCTGAGCTGCAGAGCCAGGCCTGAGTCCTGCAGAGCTGGGCCTGAGCTGCGGAGCTGGGCCTGAGTCCTGCAGAGCTGGGCCTGAGCTGCAGAGCCAGGCCTGAGTCCTGCAGAGCTGGGCCTGAGCTGCAGAGCTGGGCCTGAGTCCTGCAGAGCTGGGCCTGAGCTGCAGAGCCAGGCCTGAGTCCTGCAGAGCTGGGCCTGAGCTGCGGAGCTGGGCCTGAGTCCTGCAGAGCTGGGCCTGAGTTGCAGAGCCGGGCCTGAGCTGCAGAGCCAGGCCTGAGTCCTGCAGAGCTGGGCCTGAGTCCTGCAGAGCTGGGCCTGAGTGTGCAGAGCTGGGCCTGAGCTGCAGAGCCGGGCCTGAGCTGCAGAGCCGGGCCTGAGCTGCAGAGCCGGGCCTGAGCTGCAGAGCCAGGCCTGAGTCCTGCAGAGCTGGGCCTGAGTCCTGCAGAGCTGGGCCTGAGCTGCAGAGCCGGGCCTGAGCTGCAGAGCCGGGCCTGAGCTGCGGAGCTGGGCCTGAGTCCTGCAGAGCTGGGCCTGAGCTGCAGAGCTGGGCCTGAGTCCTGCAGAGCTGGGCATGAGCTGCAAAGCTGGGCCTGAGCTGCAGAGCCGGGCCTGAGTCCTGCAAAGCTGGGCCTGAGCTGCAGAGCCGGGCCTGAGCTGCGGAGCTGGGCCTGAGTCCTGCAGAGCCGGGCCTGAGCTGCAGAGCTGGGCCTGAGTCCTGCAGAGCTGGGCCTGAGTCCTGCAGAGCTGGGCCTGAGCTGCAGAGCTGGGCCTGAGCTGTGGAGCTGGGCCTGAGTGTGCAAAGCTGGGCCTGAGTCCTGCAGAGCTGGGCCTGAGCTGCAGAGCTGGGCCTGAGCTGTGGAGCTGGGCCTGAGTCCTGCAGAGCTGGGCCTGAGCTGTGGAGCTGGGCCTGAGTGTGCAAAGCTGGGCCTGAGTGAGCAAAGCTGGGCCTGAGTGAGCAAAGCTAGGCCTGAGCTGCAGAGCTGGGCCTGAGTGTACAAAGCTGGGCCTGAGCTGCTGAGCTGGGCCTGAGTGTGCAGAGCTGGGCCTGAGTGTGCAGAGCTGGGCCTGCGCTGCAGAGCTGGGCCTGAGCTGCACAGTTGGGCCTGAGTGTGCAAAGCTGGGCCTGAGTGTGCAAAGCTGGTTCTGAGTGTGTAAAGCTGGGCCTGAGTGTGCAGAGCTGGTCCTGAGTCCTGCAGAGCTGGTTCTGAGCTGCAAATCTGGTTTGAGTCCTGCAAAGCTGCTCCTAAACCCTGCAAAGCTGCTCCTGAGTCCTGCAAAACTGGTCCTAAGCTGCAAAGCTGCTCCTGAGTCCTGCAGAGCTGCTCCTGAGTCCTGCAAAGCTGTTTCTGAGTCCTGCAAAGCTGGTGCTAAGCTGCAAATCTTGTCTGAGCCTGCAAAGCTGGTCCTGAGTTGCAAAGTTGGTTCTAAGCCTGCAAAGCTGGTCCTGAGTCCTGCAAAGCTGTTTCTGAGCCCTTCAAAGCTGGTTCTGAGTCCTGCAAAGCTGGTCCTGAGCCCTGCAAAGCTGGTCCCGAGCCCTGCAAGGCTGTTCCTGAGCCCTGCTCTGCCGGCAGCAGCTTGGATTAGGGACGGGGGTTGATCCCCTTCTCCCCTGGCAGGGTGGGGCAGCAACCCTGCAGCCCATCCTGGGTTTGAAGGGAGGATGAGGAGGCGCAGCACCATCAACCCACGGAATTGTTGGGACTGGAAGGGACCCTGAAGCTCATCCTGTTCCACCCTGTGCCAGGGGCAGGGACCCTCCCAGGTCCCCCAGCCCTCCAGGCTGGCCTGGGACACTGCCAGGCACGGGGCCGTGTCCCTCTGTGTCCCTGAGAACGGGACATCTCCTGGCAAAGCCAGAGCTGCTTTTGACCCTGGAAAGAAAGGCCGTGCCCTTGGAAGGCTCGGCCCGGCTGTCACCCCAGGCCGGAGCTGCGGGGACACAGGGCTCATTGCAGAGCCGGCTGACCCCGCCGAGCCCCCTGCCCGGCATCAATGGCACCACTGTCCCTGCAAATGTCCCTGCAAATGTCCCCGCTCGGGCAGCCCGAACGGCAGAAAGGGCGGCTTTGTGCTCGGCGCCAGAGGCAGGGGAGGGGAGCAGCGACATCGAGTCAGGGAGAGACGCCTGGGGGTGAGGGAAGGAGGGGTGGAGAGAAGGGAGCCATCCTGCTTTCCATGGATAGAGCTCCTTGTGGAGCCCTTTGGGAAGCACCGGCGCATCTGGGAGCATCCCTGTGCTGGGTTGATGTGGCCAGAAATGTGAATTCTGTCCCCATCTATGGGTGGGGCAGTGACCCTGATCTCCTGGCACACATTATCTGCTCATGGGCCATCTTTAAACCAGCTGGGCAATCATCTTTTATCTTCCCACAGCCCATCCTCCCTCCAGGAGATCTCATCTGCTGCTGGCCCATTCAGTCCCACTGTGTGACTGATAAAATTCCATCATCCCACTGGGAGATGCTCCAGCCAGGGGAGGAGCCAAGCCTTTCCTACCCAGAGAAAAACTGAGATTTTGGACACCAAGGAACCTTCTTTGCACTGGATTCCAGAGGAAAGCCAGACCTTTCCACATCATCCCTGGAGCTTCAGAGGAAACTGCACCTTCTCCAGGAGCACTGCTCCAGCTGAACCACATCTGCCCCTGCAGGAGGATGCAGCCACCATTGAATGGGACTGTGCCAACACCCTGACTGACTGACGGGTGTCAGCTTGGATTCTGACTCTGGCAGGGCTGGGATTGTTCTGTGTAATACTGCATTTCTATTTTAATTTTCCTAGTAAAGAACTGTTATTCCTAATTCCCATATCTTTGCCTGAATGCCCTTTAATTTCAAAATTTTAATAATTTGGAGGGAGGGGGTTTACATTCTCCATTCCAAAGAGAAGCTTCTGCCTTTTCTGGCAGACACCTGTCCTCCAAACCAGGACAATCCCGGAGCATCCCGGAGCCGGCTGTTCCCACCCCCGGAGCACAGGGGCAGCGTGGGCTGCAGCCTCTCCCCCAGACTCCACCACCGGCCCGGCTGGGGCTGACTCAGCCCCGCCTTGCCTCTCCTCGCTCCAGCGTTCCCGGCTGGCAGCAGCTCCCGCAGCCCAGACGCTCCTGAGTCACCGGCTCGCACCGCTCCCGGTGCGAATTCAGGAATTCTGCGGGAATGCTGCTGCTGGGGCGGCTCAGGGAGGGAGGGAGGTGACGGGTCCGACGGGTTAGAATGGAAACTGAAATAAAGCTCGGCACAAACGAAAGTGGAAGCGGGGTGGGAGCAGAACCTGATGGGTTTTGGGAGATTGGGTGGGCATGAGGTAAATCCTTCATTTTCCGCCCATAAATTCCTCCCAGGTGGGAATCTCCTGGGAATATGAGGTGGGAGAGCAGGGTGGGGAGTATGACTGCTCCCTGGAATTGCCCACTCTTGGAATTGCCCTCTCCTGGAATTGCCCTCTCCCTGGAGTTGCCCTCTCCCTGGAATTGCCCTCCCCTAGAACTGCCCTCCCCTGGAATTGCCTCTTCCCTGGAATTGCCCTCTCCCTGGAATTCTCCACTCTTGGAATAGCCCTCTCCCTGCAATTGTCCTCTCCTGGAGTTGCCTCTTCTCTGGAGTTGCCAAATCCTGGAATTGCCCTCCCCTGGAATTGCCCTCTCCCTGGAATTGCCTTCTCCCAGAAGTTGCCATCTGCCTGGAATTGCCCTCTCCTAGAATTTCCCGCTCCTGGAATTGCATTCCCCTGGAGTTGCCCACTCCTGGAATTGCCCTCCCCTAGAACTGCCCTCCCCTGGAATTGCCCCTTCCCTGGAATTGCCCCCTTCCTGAAATTGCCCTTTCCCTGGAATTGTCCTCTCCTGGAGTTGCCCACTCCAGGAATTGCACCCTCCCTGGAGTTGCCCAATCCTGGAATTGCATTCCCCTGGAATTGCCCTCTCCTAGAATTGCCCTCTCCCTGGAATTGCCCACTCCTGGAGTTGCCCAGTCCTGGAATTGCCCTCTCCTTGGAATTGCCCCCCCCGGCATTGCCTGTCCCTGGAATACCCGCTCCCACCCGCCCCTCGGCTGAGCTGTGCCATCCCGGGCTCTGCCGTGGCAGTGGCAGGACGGGGACACGCGGCACATGGAGCGGGATTGGCGCTGTCGCGGTGGCAGGACGGGGACACGCGGCACATGGAGCGGGATTGGAGCGGTGGCAGTGGCAGGACGGGGACACGCGGCACATGGAGCGGGATTGGAGCGGTGGCAGGACGGGGACACGCGGCACATGGAGCGGGATTGGAGCGGTGGCAGGACGGGGACACGCGGCACATGGAGCGGGATTGGCGCGGTGGCAGGACGGGGACACGCGGCACATGGAGCGGGATTGGCGCAGGAGCGGTGGCAGGACGGGGACACGCGGCACATGGAGCGGGATTGGCGCGGGCGCGGTGCCGAGCGCTGGCAGCGCAGCCGAGGCAGCCGAGCCCCGACGCCCAGGCGGTCCCCCCGGGAATTGTCGCTGTGACGCGTGTCACTGTCACTCGCGGTGGCCCCGATGGCACTGCCACCTGCTCCGCGGCCCGCGCAGCCTCCGCCGCCGCTCGCAGCTCCGAACATTGCGCAGCTCGGATTCCTTTCCCCATCCTCATCGAGATTCCGACCTCGGCGACGGGAGGAAGGAGGAAAAGCTGACTCGAGGGCTGGGAATGTGGGAGTGTCCGCGGATGTCACCTGCGCTCCCATCCCGGCTCTGAGTCAGGCCACATCTGCTGGGGGATCAGTGGGGAGCCGCCGGGATGCGGTGACATCAGTGACACCGATCCCTGTCCCGCAGGATGCGTGACCAACATCCCAGCTGCACTTTTCCCGGGAATGTGATTCAGGGCGGCTTCCTGAGTCACGCATGAACTCCCGCACCTCAGCTCCCCCAGCTCCGCAGTGCAGCTGGAGTTTCATCATTCCCTCCGGCCGGGCCAGCAGGACAAGCCCTGGATGTCCCTCCTTCCGCCATCGGGGAGGTGCCAGCAGCCCCCCCAGGGGGACAGGGACACCCCAGAGCGCTGCCAGCGTCCCCTCCATCCCCGGGGCAGGGCTGGACCCACCCCACCGCTCCCACCCCCGCTCCACCACGGGTGCCAGCAAGAAGCCAAAGCTGCATTTTCTTTCTTCCCTTCCTCTTTTTTTTTTTTTTTTTTTTTTTTTTTTTTTTTTTTTAGGCGATCTATAAATTCCCAAAATGAGGCATTTCAGGAAGAGGAAATATGTCTCCAAGGAGCTGCTGTGCTAAGTTTTCCTTCCAGCGTGACTTTGCTCCAAGGGAACAAAGTGACACGAGGGAGCAGTGTGACACCAGGGAGGCACAGGAGGGGGACAGGAGTGTCCCGTTCCCATGGGATGGATGCCTCAGGCAGCCTGGCAGGCTCATGGGACAGAGCCTGCGGCAACGGGGGTTTTTATAGGAACAGTCAGACTGTAAATGAGGCGTTTCGGAGCAATTTGGGGGCATTTCGGGCAGGTTTGCTCTGACCTGGCACGGAATAATTGAAAGGTTGTGGCTGCGAGGTCCCACCGCCACCACACCTCGTGAAAAGTGACACATTTCGGGGTAGAAACCAAAGGGTTTTCGAGAAGGAGGTGAAACGAGAAACGCAAGAGGCAAGAAATGCGTGGAGGCCACTTCCTCCCCGCTGTTCCCTCCGGTCCCCAGCCTCTGCCGGGGCTGCAGCGCAGGAGCAGCGTCTGTGTCCCCGAGGGTCCCCGGACACCCCTGTCCGAGGAGCAGGAGAGCCTGCAAGGGCTGGGGGATCACCCCAGGGCAGCCCCGCCGCTGTTTCGGGGTGTCCCGTGCCCCAGCCTGAGTCATTTCTGCAGCAAAGCAGAAGGAGCAGAGCAGAAGTGACACCCCCAGGTTTCTGTCCCACCCCCCTCCCCGGAGCTTCCTCTGTGTCCAAATGTCCTGGTCTCGCTTTCACTCCCTCCACGTGCCCCTCCTGTTCAGCCTGGCGCTGCTTTCCTGCCCTTCCCCGTGCCCCAAAGGAGCAGGGACCCCAAAAAACTCCTGGGGAAACCCGGCTGGAAACCCTTCTGGCTGAAGCGAGCCATTCCCTGCTTCGGGTGCCATCCCATCCCGAGGCTGGAACGTGGATCGGCGAGTCCTGCTGGAATTCCCGGTATTCCAGGGCAGGGCACGGGCCAGGAGCGGCAGCGATGCTGCGGTCACGGCCTTGCCTGGCCCGGACACTCCTGCATCCCAACCATTTAATGGTTTTCCAAAGTGCTTTCCCATCAGCCCGAGATGGGTAAAAGCCCTGACCGGAATTTTGCCGTTCCCTTCGTGCTGCGGGCTGCTTTCCTTCCCGTTTTCCAGCTGGGGAAAGCTCCACCTGCTCAGCACGGGCGGGGGCAGAGGGACTGGGGGGACACAAAAAACCCCACTAAGGGGCCCAGGAGCTGACGGGAACCCCAAAAGGAGAGGTGTGAAAGCACCTGAGCCACCTCACACCGCTGCGTCACCCCGAGATCCCGGCAAGGCGCGGCCCCGGGAGTTTCTCATCCCCCTGAGAGAGATCTCACTCATCACACGGCTTTGGGGACCCCAAGAGAGCTCCGTGTTCTCTCTTCTCATCCCATTTCTGCCTCCCCAGCGCTTCCGAGCGAAGGGCCAACACCAAAATCCTCACCCAGCACAGCTTGTCCACCCCACCCCGCTTTTCCCCGGTTCTTCCCCCATTCCTGCGCTGCCGGGGTGCTGCCTGTGCCCTGGAGAGATCGCAGCTTTTCCGGGGCCGGGCACACAATAGAGCTGGCATTAGCAGGGATAATCCATCCCAGCAAAGCCGGCGGCCCCTGCGCGATCCCGGTGCCCCGCAGGGCGCTCTCGGAGCTCACAAATGCGCTTTTTCAGAGCCACGCTCCGAAAGGAAATATCCTGGCACGTCAACCACTCCCGAGCTATTTCTGGGAGCGCCTTGGGGGCAGGAATAGGGGAGGGAAAAAAAAAAAAAAAACAAAAGAAAACCAACCTTTTGGTTTGGTGACTGAGCTGCCGGGTTTTTGGGATTCGGGATCCCAAAAGCTCTTCTGGGAGCTGTGCTGCTGATATCCCCGCTGCGAGCCGGGGCTGGAATTCATCCCAAACACCCACTCAGCGAGCAACAAAAGAGACCCCTAACCTGCATCCAGCGGGGAACGAGCCCGGGGCTCTGCTCCACGCTCCAGGAACGCTGGAATTCTCCCTCTCGAGCACCGAATCCCTGGCTGGATTGGGCTCGGCAGCAATTCCATGAATACTAAGGCGGCCCCTCTCTCGCTCCCCCCATAATTATGCAGCACTGGAGCTGCAAGGCGAGGCCGGAGCCTTTGATTCCCTGCATTTCTGCCATCCAGCAGGTCCGGCATTCCCGGCTGCCCCGGCGCCGAGCCCCCCACGGCTGCAGGGGATAAATTTAGAGCCAGGTTTTGTGACTTTGCAAAGGCTCCGCTCCGCAGCCGCGGTCCCAGGCTGTGATCACGGAATTTTAGCCCACGGCCAGCAGAACAATGGCACAAGCACTGCTGGATGTTGTGTCAACACAACAAAGGATGGATCCGGCGGGATCCAGGGAGCCCCTCCCAGCCCAGCAAAGTCAGTTCCAGGCATTGATTTCCCAGGAAAGGTTTCCCAGGGGGTGGCATCCACCAGCAGAACAATCCTGCTCCATCCCAACCCCTGGAAAACTGGGAAACCCTTCCCAGGCAGGGTGTCCCTGCCCAGGGGTGGGCACAGGGCACGGCCACTCGTGGCATCCCCAGGGAGGTCCCGAGTGGGAAGATCCAGAGGTTTTATCCCTGTGGATAAAGGTGTGGTGTGTTTTTTCCTTCCCAGTGGGATCAGGAATGGCCCCATCATCCCTTCCCAGTTGGATCAGGAAGGATTGTCGTGCCTTTCCCAGAGGGATCAGGAAGAATCCCAGAGGGATTGGGAATGGCCCTGCCATGCAATGCTCTTCCCATTGGGATTGGGAAGAATCCCAGAGGGATTGGGAATGGCCTCACTATGCCCTTCCCAGTGGGATTGGGAAGGATTCTGTCATGCCCTTCCCAGAGGGATCAGGAAGAATCCCTGTGGGATTGGGAATGGCCCTGCCATGCAAAGCCCTTCCCAGTGGGATTGGGAATAGCCCTGCCTTGCCCTTCCCAGTGGGATTGGGAAGAATCCCAGTGGGATCAGGAATGGCCCTGTCATGCCCTTCCCAGAGGGATCAGGAATGGCCTCACTGTGCCCTCCCAGAGGGATCAGGAATGATCCCACCCTGTCCTCCCTCACTGGATCAGGATTGTCCCGCCGTGCCCTCCCACACCTCCGTGATCTCCAGGTGTGTGCCAGCCCTGGGAACAGCCCAGGTTTGTGCCAGGGAATGCCACGGAGCCCTCCCAGCGCCCAGACACGGGATTCGCGATCCCCTCACTCCAGCTCCGCCTTTTCGAGCCTCGGAAAGCCCCGGGAGCGGGAATTTGAAACCAGACTTCCCAAAAAACTGTGCAAAGCCTTGGCCAGGGCAGCCCGAGGGCAGGTGTCTGGCTGGGACTGGGCGTGAATTCCTCAGGGAAACTCCCACAAGTCCCGAAACTGGCGGTGCCCTTTTCCTCCCACATCCTCCAGACGGGAATACTGACCCCAGCCGATAAGGAGCCGTGGGATCATCACTGCCCTGAGCCGACAGGGCCCAGGAGGGGACAGGTGACAACGCAGAGCTATCGCTCAGGGCGAGATTTATCACCCAAACTGCGTCCCCGCACCTCAATGACAGCGGCTGCTTCCACATCCCGCTCGTTCCGGGCGGGGCTGGGGCTGCCAGAAAGGAGAAGGGTGCAGGAGGAGGCAGCCCTATTTTTGGAGCAGCCGGGAATAGCCACAGGCTGGAGGTGGCTGGAACCCGTTTCCCCTCCTCGCTCACCTCCCAGCCCTTTTTCTGGATGCGAGATTCGCCCTAAAAAGCACCTTGTACTTAGATTTATTTCGTGCTCCAGCTTAGATTTAGTTTGTGCTGAAGCGCTCGGGTTTAAATTTAGTTTGTCCCATTTAAGGCACTGCATCACCCACAGAACACCTTCCCAGGCCCGTTTTCAGCACTTCCATCCCCAAATTGGCTGCTGCAGAGCTGGGAGCTTGGTCAGGAATTGGCATCTGCCTCCCTTTTCCAGCCACAACTTCCATCACTCGTGCCCTGCCTGTTGTTTTTGTGTCGTGCTCTTGCAACAGGAGGTGCCTGTGATTCACTCCATTTGTTTGGTTTGCTTTTCTTCTTCTTCAATCTGCGCACAGCAAAACATATTTCTTTTCTCCTTTTTTTTTTTCTTTCTCTTTTTTTTTTTTTTTTTTTTTTTTCTTTCCCCAACTAACATTTTCAGCTCCCAGCATCACCCAACCCTGTGAAAAAGGAGAAAATAGCACTGCTGGGAAAGCGAGCAGCTTTCTCCTGGAAATGGTGATGCTCCGAGAGAGCTTCGTGGGAAAGTGTCCTACCAAGATGTTTCACACCATGGGACCACAAAAAAAACCCAGAGATGCTGTCACTGAGGGGAAAAAGCTGCTGCTGGCACCAGAAATCCTTGGTTTGCCACAACAGGAGGGGATGAGAACCCTAAGGATCATCTCATCCCATGGGCAGGGACACATTCCACTGTTCCTGGTGGCTCCAAGCTCTGTCCAGCCTGGCCTTGGGCACTTCCAGGGATCCAGGGGCAGCCACAGCTTCTCTGGGAATTCCTTCCCACTATCCCGTCCATCCCTGCCCCCTGGCAGCAGGAAGCCGTGCCCTGTGTCCTGTCCCTCCATCCCTCATCCCAAGCCCCTCGGCAGCTCTTTCCAGCAGGTTCTGGGGGCACCCGGTGCCCCAGTGCAGGGCGAGCTCCCCGCCAGCCCTGCTGACACAGCTCTCCCGGGCAAGCCAAGCATAGCAAAGCCCAGGAGCTGTTCCAGGCAGTCCAGGCGGATTCCCAGAACTGCCATTCCAAAGGATCCCGGGGCGGGCTGAAGCCGGCTCACCCCGCCGAGAGGCAGCCAAGGGTCAATTGTATAATCCTGCTTTCCCCTCGGGGACCTGCTTATCTCAGAACCTGCTCCCTCCGGGGCCACGCTTATCTCGGAACCTGCTCCCTGCAGCTCCCAGCTCACCTGTTAATGAGCTGAGAATAATCAAACAGCCAGAGCCATCCCGCCCCGCGGTGCCAAGGCGAATATCCGAGGAGAACTCGGATTTGTGCACGTGTGGCTGAGCAGGGACGGATTGCTGAGCGTGGCAGCAGCTCCAGCCCTGCCTGCGCTGCAGAGGCCGCGGGCTCCGTGCCACGCTCAGCGTTTTGCGATGCTCGGTGACTTTCCGGTCAGGAGACAGCCCGGGATGGGCCGGGTGTCCCCTGCGCTGCCACCCCCAGGGTATGCGGGATGCGGGAGCTGCGCCAAGGAGCGAAAGCTCCGTGTGGGATGCGCTGCACCTTTGCCAAAGCACAGCCCGGCCCGGAGGGAAAACAGCCAGGGGAGGATGGGAGCACCGTGCCTGCCCCCACAGCCTCAGCCCGAAGGAACTCGGCCAGGAGACACCTCACACAAGGGGATGGAGCAAAGATCCCGCTGACAAAAATGACTCAGGGTGCTCTGAACAGCCATGTGGAGCTGATCTTTGCCCCGGGCTCCGAGAGAGGGAAACCCTGCACGGTCAGGAGGGAACACTCGCGCCTGTGCGGGCTGCAGGGTCCGGGGAGCTGCGGAACGCTGTGCTCCGAAGTGTTAATCCAGGAGAGCCAGGACAGGCTCGCCGTGTTCCTTCCACTGCAGGTGTGGTGCCACCGCAGCCTGGGTACATCCTGACCCAGCTGCCCACGTCCCCTCACCTAGCTCTGGCAGGGAGCTCAGGGACCTGCAGGGAGGGCAGGGTTTGGCGGACACGGGGTGTCACCAAAACCACCGCAAACCAGCGGAATTGAGACTTTTGGTGTCACAGACCCGCCGGGCGCGGTGCTGGAGAGGGGAGCGAGGCTGCGGGATGGAAAAGCAGCCGCAGCTTTGCCCGGTGTCCTGCGCTGCAGGCAGGGAGGGATCGGGCTCTGCCCAGCCCCAGAAACCCTCGCCCTGCTCAGGGCTGGAGCACGTGGAGGTGCCTTTGCCGAGCCGCATCACCTGCTGCTGGCACGGGCAAGAAACTGAATTAGGGGAGAGCTGCCAGCTCCCGCAGAGCCCAGGGCTGGGGCCAGCCCTGCAGCACTGCGAACGCAGCGGCCGGGCCGGAACGCTGCTCTCCACCCCCGGGAAAGGGGCCGAGCTGAAAATCAGCCCTGCGCTGCATCCCTGCCGCACGGAGAGGGACAGGGACGGGCTGCGAGCCGGGCTGCAGCTGCGGCAGCCACGTGCTGCTGAACATGCTGAGCTTTCAGCTCGCCCGGGCCGTGGGGAAGTTCAGCAAGGCTCTTCTGCAACAGCAGTTCTTCATCATCCTCCTCCTCCTCCTCCTCCCTTCACCCACAGCCCTGCGTGGGGAGGGTAGAGGTGACACCAAGGAGCTGATAAATAGGGCACGGCTCGCTCGCATCCCTCCCTGACTGCAATCCCTCCTAGCCCCGAGTTCTGCCGAAACGATGACAGCGGAGATAGGCTGAGCTGGAGTGTCCTAATCGGTTTCGGTGACAGGTGCCGCCCAGACACGGCTAAGGGACCAGCGACAGCAGGGACACACAGGTGGCGAGGGGCCACTCCATCCCTCAGTTTCCCCGTCGGGAGCAGGGGGAATCTCCCCGGAGCAGCAGCAGCAGCGGCTCCTATCCCTTTTCCCAGCCAGCACCGGTGACGCCATCGCGGAGCAGCCTCCCCTGCCCGGCGTGCCGGTGCCTCTCCCCTTTGTGTGTGACAAGGTGACAGCAGAGGCCACCCCCGAGCCACCAGCCAGCCCGGGAAGGGCACCGCAAATGCCAGCGGGGGGATAACAGATGGCACGGGAACGAAGCGGGGGAAAGAAATGGGCGTGCTCGGAAGTTGCCGGGAATTGGGAGACAGAGGAGCCCTTGTGCTGCAGAGCCCGCCCGGCAAAGCCAACGGGGTCTTTGTTCCAGCCAGCCTGGAGGGGCTTCAGCCCAAAACTCGGGATGAAACCAGCGCCGGCACACCAGGCTCGGAGCTTGAAAACATTTCTTTGTTCGGCTTTGCCGAGATCCGCTGCGGTTACAAAGTCCTTACGTGCCATTTGTAAATTTTTCCCCGGAACCAGAGGTCCTCGGCAAATGTTTACTCTCCAAATTCATCTGCAGCGAGCAGGGCGAGTTAGAAGTATGCATTAACTGTGTAAATACACTTCTCCTTTCTGGAGAGCTGCGAGTTAGGAAATGTGTCCTGTGGCCGCCTCAGAGCTTTTTGACAGCCTTGGATACACCCAGCTGACAGGGGGGAAAAAAAGCTTTCCGACAGTTTTTTATGTTCTCAGCTGGTGGGTAAAATGCTTTTAAAACATTAAGGGAAAAAAAAAAAAAAAAAGAAAGAAAGAACAGTCTAAAAATCCAATTAAAAGGCAGCAGCGTTTAAGGAGAGCCAAAATCCCCCCCGAGGACGCGAAAGAAATAAAAATAACCCGACTCTGCTGAAAGGACGAGACCCAGGTAGGAAGCAGCCGCAAGCCGAGGGGACTCACCTTGGGGAGCCGCGATGATCCTGGGGTTCACCTTGGGGCGCGCCGCTGCCCAGGCGCCCAGCTGGCCGAGCCACAGGGCCAGCAGCAGGGCGGCGGGCGAGCTCCTGCTGCCCATTCCTAGTCCGGGAGCGAGCCGGGATGGGGAGCCGGGCGGGCTGACAGCCGCATCTCCCCGCGTACAAAAGGCCGGGAGCCACCCGAGCGCAGCCAATGGTGCGGGGAGGGCGGGCCTTGCAGCACGACACGGAATAAAACCCGCAGAATCTCCCCTTGAACACCTGAGCTCCGGCACTCGCTCCGTGCCGCTTCTACTGGGGATTTTGGGGTCTTTTTTGGGTTTTTTTTTTCCTTCTCCTCGGTGGGAGGAAGGTGCGCGGGTCGGCGGCTTTGTCACCCCAGATTTACGAAGAACTTCCCGTGGGGGCTGAGGAGGGGAAATAAAGGTTGGGACGGGTGAAACGAGAACGGAAATAGGGCTGAGGTTGGAAGAAAAGGGGGTGGTGTGCCCGGAGCCAGGTGCGGTGAGGGGAGCGGAACAGCTGCATCAACAGCTGGATCAGCAGCAGGGCTGTGGCAGTGCCGCCCCTAGGGACACCCGACAGGGACACGACATCCCCGAGCCCTGCCCGACCACCCCGGACCTCCCAAAGGACACGCCGCGCGTGGCACAGCCCTCGTCCCAAGCTGTCACCTCCCTGTCCCAAAGGTGCCTTTGTGGCGCTGGTTAATGAGAGGAGCGGGGCATTCCGAGCACGGAGAGCCAGGAGCCGGGACGTGACCGGAATGGGAGAAACCCACCGGGAACGAGACGCAGCTGCGCCTTTAAAGTCGCGATTGAAGCAGCGCTCCTGCAGGGGCGAGCAGGGCCAGGCCAAGGGGGGCACGCTGAAGAAAGCAAAAAATAAATTAATGAGCCGGCTAATGGTGAATTTGCAGGAGCCACAGGGATTTCCCGGAGCCTCTTTGTGTGTCAGGGGGTTCATCTTCTTCTTTGGCCACGCAGCTGCTGGGTAATTACAGGGGAAAACAAACACTTCTGGCCGTGGTGATTCCCAGCCCTGCAGCACTCCGAGCTCGCCCCGACCTGCCCTGGGGGCAGCTGCGGGCTCTGTTTGCTCCCCGAGCTGCCAGGCCCCGTTAGCACTCGGTTTCCAGCAGGGAAAAGTGGAGTTTGCTTCCCAAAATCACTCCTGAAAAAGGAGTTTTCTTCTTTCTTCTTTTCACCCAGCAGCTGGGGGCTCGGGGTGGTTTTTGTTTCACCACCGTGGATCCAATTTAGCCTCAAGCTCCCTCGGGGTTTTAGGAGTGTTTGGAGGATCCCAGACTGGTTTGTGGTGGAAGAGAGCTGGATGTCCAACACCTCCATGCCCATCCTGCAGCACTTCCAGGGATGAGGCAGCCTCACAGGGAAGGATTCCTCCCTAAAACCCCTGAGAGCAGCCTGGCTCCCAGAACCACGAGATCATTGCCTGGGAAAGCCATTCCAGGAGAACATGAGTCCCAGGAAAACCCAGCCCCTCAGAGCAGCACAGCCCATTCCCAGCTGGCTGCAGCCCTGGCCAGCATTGCAGGAGGTGCTGGAATGAAAGACACACTCCCCAAAGCAAGGCATGAGCTCAGAGATTGAGTTTGTTAGCTCAGGACCACATGGAATTGGATTCCAGACACCAGCTCAGCTTCTTCCTGCAGAATTTTCCATCTGCTCCACTGCAGGATCAGAACTTCCCCAGCACAACTCGTGAGCAGCTTTCTCCCAGATCATGCGCCTCGCTTCCAGCACGGATCAGGAGGCAGCCTCCCCCAGGAATCTTGTCAGAAGCACAGATTTTTCCCCAAGAGGAACAGTTTTTATTCAGCACAAACCGGGTGTTTGTGGCCCAGGCAACCCAGAGAGCTCGGATTGCACTTGGCACCCGAGCAGGCGTCGCCGTGATTTTATCCACAAAAACAGATCTGTTACCTTCCCTCAGCCAGCAATGCGACCCGTGGAAGCACCAAAAAAGAGAAATCTTAGCCCTGGCTAAGCCAAAAAGCAGGGGTGACACACTCAGAGCTGGACAAAGGTTGTTCATATTCCTCATCCCCCTTTTCCATCACCCCTTCCACTGGGATGCTGCAGGTTTTGGCCCAGAGCTGGAAAATCCTGTGTTGGAACTGATGGCCCAGGAGGTTGGGACAGAACTTTTGGAAGATCAGAGCTGCCATTCCTCCTCTTGGGAAGGAGCTGCCTGCTGAGGCTGGGTTTGGAGTGGGAATCAGTGCAATTCCCCTCACAGCTCCTCTTGGTGCTGACAGCCCCTTCATTCCCCAGCTGACAGAGTGAGGAGGGAAGCGAGCAGAGCAGATCCTCCATCAGCTGCTGCATTTTCTGCTCTCCACACCCAAATTCTACCCCCCCCCAGCTCGTGTTCCTGGCAGGCAGCAACCAAAAAACCTCAACCAGCCCTCCCCAAGGCCAGAGCCCTGCAGAGTTTGGGGGCTTTCCTGGCTGATCTCTCCAAGCTGGATTGAGTCTGGGGGCTCTGATCAGCTGGCACAAATTCCCCCCTGGGTTCTGCCAAAGGACAGCACAGCACAAGTGCCACCAAAGGGGCCCAAGATGTGTTCAGAGCCACCCCAGGGCTTCACAAACCCTCAGGAAAAGGGTGGGGGAGCCACATGCCCCCACAATGAGATTTCCCAGCAGATTTCACTCCCCCCAGAGATGATTTCCCAGCAGATTTGACCAGAAGGGAACTTGACTGAGCTGATTTGCACTCAGTGATTTTGAGAGCAGAACAAAACCCCAGCCTGGGACTCCCCTCCTTGCTGTGCCTCCAAAGGAAAGCCCAGGGGCTGGCCCAGGCCCTTCCAGGCCAGTGTCACCACGTGATTTCTGGTCACAGGCCCTGTCCACTGGCCACAGCCACAGCCCACCTTTGTCACCAAACCCCCCTGAAGGTGCCACATCCTCAGAGGGGACTCACTGGTGGGGCAGGAAACGAGGCAGGGGTGCCAAAGGCTTCAGGCAGAGTAAATAAAATCCAGTTTGGAGTCTCACCCAATCAAATAAGGTTAGAAGAACAGAAAGAACAGGAATGGGTGGCTCTGTTCAGCCACACTCCCATCATGAGAGCTGCACTGTCAGCTCCATCTCCCTGCCAGGTCTCAGCAGGTCAGACTGCTCTGCAATCCCTGATCCTGCTTTCCCTGTGTGCTGTGCTCCTCTGCAGTCCCTGATCCTGCTGATTTCCCTGTGTGCTGTGCCCCTCTGCAGTCCCTGATCCTGCTTTCCCTGTGTGCTGTGCCCCTCTGCAGTCCCTGATCCTGCTTTCCCTGTGTCCTGTGCCCCTCTGCAGTTCCTGATCCTGATTTCCCTGTGTCCTGTGCCCCTCTGCAGTTCCTGATCCTGATTTCCCTGTGTCCTGTGCTCCTCTGCAGTTCCTGATCCTTTCCCTGTGTGCTGTGCCCCTCTGCAGTTCCTGATCCTTTCCCTGTGTGCTGTGCCCCTCTGCAGTCCCTGATCCTGCTTTCCCTGTGTGCTGTGCTCCCCTGCATTCCCTGTGTCCTGTGCCCCTCTGCAGTCCCTGATCCTTTCTCTGTGTGCTGTGCCCCTCTGCAGTTCCTGATTTCCCTGTGTGCTGTGCCCCTCTGCAGTCCCTGATCCTGATTTCCCTGTGTGCTGTGCTCCTCTGCAGTTCCTGATCCTTCTTTCCCTGTGTGCTGTGCTTCTCTGCATTCCAGGGCAGCCCTGGCATGGGCATGGCCACGTCTCAGGCTCCCCAAAATGGGATTCCCACATCCCCCAGCAGCTCTGGAATCCACAGGGAGGGCCCAGCACCACCATCCATCCCCTAAACAAGATGCTAACCCTCCCTTTTTATCAGCCACAAAATCATCCTGCACACACTTGGTTAAGGTTTGACCCCTCTGCAGTTCAGCAGCTGGAATTTCAAGCCTGCATTTTTTCTGCAGGGAATCCAAACAAACTCACCTGGCTCTGAAGAACCTGGGAAAAAAGCCAGAGCTAACCAAGCTCATAAACCCTGAGCAGTCCAGGAAAAGCAAACTCCTTCCCCATGACCTTGGAGCGCTTCCAGCAGTGCTGTCTCGCCAGGAAGGGAGGGAAAGGGGAAGAAGGGCCATGCCCTGCTCCTTCCCTGAGAGCCACCCCCAGGCCTGGTGACACACGGGGACTGCGGTGACACCAGCAGCACCCAGCACAGGGAGCTCTCCATCAGCCCAGACAGCCTCTGGCTCGTTTTTCCTTCCTGTGTCCCATCTGCCCTTCCTGCCCTGCCTGTCACCTGTTATGGGGTCCCTTTGGGATTTGGGATCAGAGAGGAAAATGGGAATGAGGAATGGGGAGAAGGAACAGCTGGGAACTCATCCGAGCAGACAGCAGCTGGTAGGACTGGGGGTGATTAAATGATGTGAAACTGAGAGTGCTCCGGGGTCAGAGCGTTTAATGCCAGACAAGCCCCACCCCCTGCAGGGATCCTGCACCCTGGGATTCCCTGCCTGGGAACAGCCACCAAATCCTGCAACAAAATAATCCTGCAACAAAATAATCCTGCAACAAAAAAAAAAAAAAAAAAAAAAAAAAAAAAAAAAAAAAAAAATCCAGCAACAAAGCCACCCAGCACCACGGAGGGAAATGCTCAGGGTGTGCTGGGCTGGTTCTTCCCACCCCAGTAACATTAGGGGATAAGTTTCCTCCTGGCTGTCATTGTCACCTCCTCCTGTCCCAGTGATATTAGGGGATGTCTTGGGTTGCAATATAGGATGTGAATTCTGTCCCCATCTATGGGTGGGGCAGTGACCCTGATCTCCTGGCACACATTATCTGCTCATGGGCCATCTTTAAACCAGCTGGGCAATCATCTTTATCTTCCCACAGCCCATCCTCCCTCCAGGAGATCTCATCTGCTGCTGGCCCATTCAGTCCCACTGTGTGACTGATAAAATTCCATCATCCCACTGGGAGATGCTCCAGCCAGGGCAGCAGCCAAGCCTTTCCTACCCAGAGAAAAACTGAGATTTTGGACACCAAGGGACCTTCTTTGCACTGGATTCCAGAGGAAAGCCAGACCTTTGCACATCATCCCTGGAGCTTCAGAGGAAACTGCACCTTCTCCAGGAGCACTGCTCCAGCTGAACCACATCTGCCCCTGCAGGAGGATGCAGCCACCATTGAATGGGACTGTGCCAACACCCTGACTGACTGACGGGTGTCAGCTTGGATTCTGACTCTGGCAGGGTTGGGATTGTTCTGTGTAATACTGCATTTTTATTTTAATTTTTCTAGTAAAGAACTGTTATTCCTAATTCCCATATCTTTGCCTGAGAGCCCCTTAATTTCAAAATTATAATAATTTGGAGGGAGGGGGTTTACATTCTTCATTTCAAAGAGAAGCTGCTGCCTTTATTGGCAAACACCTGTCCCTCAAACCAGGACAGGGGACAATGTCCTTGCTGGTTGTCCTTGTCACCTCCTCCTGCCCCAGTGCACCCCAAAAGGAACCCCCAAAGCTCCACTGACACCCATGAGGTGCCACAGTCCCACAGCTCCTCCTGTCCAGCTGCTGCACAGCCTTGGCCCCTGGGGCCACTCCCCAGGGGTGAGCCAGAGCCACAGATTTACCAGTTTAAGGAAAAACCTGGTGTGGGGTCTGTTCATAACACCTCACACCCAGCTCTGAAAATCTCTTGGGAATGTTTTTTTTTCTTTGCTCACCCTGCTCCAAAATTTTGCTCCAGTCTCTGTTCTTAGCCCTTGCAGGAAAAAAAGGAACTCTGGCTCCCCTCTGATGCTTTTATGGCTCCTGGAGTGGAACCCCCACAGCTCCAACTCAACACCTGAATTAATTCCTCCCTGCTGAACCAGCAGAGCCTGCTCTTAAATCAGCATTTATTTCAGAGATAGAGGGGGGAAAAAACCCTCTCAAAGGGATTTTGGGACACGTTTCTGAATATTAGAACACTATAAATATAAAAGGGAACAGAAGGAAATAGAAATATTCTCACAGGGTGACATTTTCAGCCCATTTCTGCTTTCACCAAATTAAAATAGTTGTGTGGTTTTTATTGTGGATCACGTGGGGCCTCTCAACTCTGTGACCTTAAAAGGGCTTTGAGGGCTGAAATCAGAGCTCCTTTATTGTCAGTCCTAACAGGAAAACGGTGATTCATGCCAGCAAACCCCACAGGACACAGGTCACTGTCACAGGCATGTGTCACCTGCCCTGCTCTCTGTGCTCTCACCTCATCAGCTGGCCCAGCAGCAGAATTTTCCTTTCTCTAAAGTTCCCAGTAAAAAAGTAAAACCAAAATGTCCTTATTGCCAAGGAAACCTCTGTCCCTTCAGCTCACTGAACCAGCACAGAGCAGGAAAAGGAAGAAAAACTCCAATTTTTTCCTACAAGGACAAAGCTGGAAGCAGCCAGGAAACCACTGAGTCCTTCTGGAAAAAAGAAAGTTGATGGGCAAAGGCTGTGCCAGACAAATTCCTGCTGCTGCTCCTGCTGGATGTACCTGCCCAACAAATCCTGGAGCATCAGGGAAAGTCACCTTCACCAATTTTCTGGAATTTATGTGCCAGGGCAAGGTGAGTGGGAATTCTCAGAGCTTGTCAGGCTGGGGGAGAGCAAGGAACAAACATTATCCCATGGAAATCTGTCCCAAATTGGTTGAAGCACTGCAAAAGCCACCTGGGAGATTCTGCTCTGCCTCCATTCCACCTTCTTGCTAGAAAATGAATCAATAGAGACAAATCAGCCCAAAATTAGAGAAAAGGAGAAAAAGGTCTCCAGAAAAGCAGAGCACAAGTCAGCCCAAAATGAGAGAGAATGAGAAAAAGGTCTCCAGAAAAACAGACAACAAATCAGCTCAAAATGAGAAAAAGGGTTCCAGAAAAGCAGAGCAAAAATCAGCCCAAAAATGAGAGAGACAAGGAGAAATAGGTCTCCAGAAAAGCAGAGCAAAAATCAGCCCAAAATAAGAGAGAATGAGAAAAAGAGTTCCAGAAAAACAGAGAACAAATCAGCTCAAAATGAGAAAAAGGACTCCAGAAAAACAGAGAACAAGTCAGCCCAAAATGAGAGATGAGAAAAAGGTTTCCCGAAAAGCAGAGAACAAATCAGCTCAAAATGAGAAAAAGGGTTCCAGAAAAGCAGAATACAAATCAGCCCAAAATTAGAGAGATGAGGAGAAAAAGGATTCCAGAAAAGCAGGGCAAAAATCAGCTCAAAATGAGAAAAAGGTCTCCAGAAAAACAGAGAACAAATCAGCTCAAAATGAGAAAAAGGTTTCCAGAGAAGCAGAGAACAAATCAGCCCAAAATGAGATAATTTAACTCATTCCTTTCTGTATAATTTAGTATAATTATAACAGCACTTACAAACCCCAGTAAACAGAAATATGGATTTTATGAGGCCACCTACCACTAAGTTATATGGACAACTGGAGCTTCTAAGATTTTTTGTGTAAAATATTATTCTCTCCTCACTCACAGCATTCAAAATCCTCAATTTTTAACCACAAATTTTGATTTAAAAATTCTTCAGTGTGAGCTGAGGTCAGCTCAACACCCAGCATCCACAGCTCAGCACATGGTCCATGATTCCAGGGAAATTTAGAGAGAACATTATTTTACTGTGACATTTGGAACCAAGTATTTGGTTTTTCCCCAAAAATCAACACTGTAAGATTTTTCCTGCAATTTTTACTGTTATTAATTCATCTTTTTATTGCTCTCTTTTTTAATAGCAGAGTGAGGAGAGGAATGGCCTGTTCAAATCCCACTCTATCACAAATAAACAACCCAAAAATTCTACAAAATTGTATTTCAGCTGCAAAATCCACCTCCCATGCCAAGAATCACCACGACCTAACCCTGTATTTTCAAGCCTCTCCTTGCTGTTCTGTTTCTCCATGCCCTTGAGCATCACTCCTGTGTGCCAGCACGGATTCCATGTGAGGCTGGGAGCTGGAATGTGCCCTGGGGCTGCTGCAGAAGCATTCCCAGCCCCCTCTGAGCTCTCCCTCTGCTGCAGCACAGCTCCCATTGCTGCCCAGCCGTGCAGGAGGCAGCAGAGCCTCTCCCCATCCCTGCAGCTCCTGCCAACTTCTCTGCTGCAGGCAGTGAATGTGCCTGAGATGCTGCTCCCAGCCAAGCCCTGCTGGTTGGGAGAGGAAATCAGGGAAAAGTCACTTCCAGCCCCAAAATCCAGGCAGTTCTCAGCTTTCTGGGGGTGTGGGGAAGCAGAAATAGCAGTGAAAACGGCTTCGTGCCAAACCTGGGTCAGCAGGGGGATCAAATATCCCAGGAGTGATGAGAAAAACACAATTTTGGGACAGCAGTGAGGCCTAAATTGAAATTTCAGGTGGTGCAGGAAGGCAAACTGGTGTCCAGAACAGGCTGCAAGTGCTTCCCAGCTTTGGGCAGGAGCTTAATCCGTGGTGATCCCAGCTGCCAGCAGGGCTGAGGGGTGCTGAGCATATGTTGTGTCCTGCCCCTGCAAAGGCAGGGACGGGCAGGGATTAATTCCCACACCAAATCTGTGCGCTGTGCGTGCCGAGGGCAGGGTGTCAGTCACATCTCATCTGCTGCAGCCCCTCCCTGCTCCCCTGGGGCATCCATCCTCGGACAGGATTAAAGCCCATCAGTGCCGGGCTCCCACAATCCGAGATGCTATCAGCAGGATCGCAGGCTCGCAGAGGGATTACAGGGCAGCCCGGAGGGGAGGCAGGGGAGCTCCGAGGAGAAGCGCTGCCGCTTTCACGCCTCGTTAAGCCCTGGCTGCAATGGCAGTGACGCGAGCCCTCGCTGCTCCCACTGACTGCAATTACGGGCAAGCGCCGCTAATTGGCTTTGCAGCCCGGGTTTAGAGGGCACTGCTGCAGCCAGAGCGGCCTGTGGCACTTGTCCAGCTCTGCGAACAGCCCTCGTGCTGGGAGTTCTTTGTCGCTGTCACCTCGTGGTGGCCGTGAACCGCCTGCCCTCTGCTGAAGCCACCGCCTCCCAGCACGGCAGAGCTTTTCCTGCAGCTCCACTCCCCTTCCTGCAGCACAACCCAGGACACAGCACAACCCACACAGCAGGCAGGGTCTGTTTAATCCAGGAATAAAACAACAGGCAGAGTGTGGGGATGGATACAGCACTGCACTGAGACACCTCTTCCCTTCTCGTGCTGAGCCCTGGGGAGGTGGGAGAGAGGATCTGGAGCTGCCCTCGGTGCTCCCCGCAGCAGAGCGAGCCAGGGAGCATCCCCCAAGCACAGAAGTGCTGCCTCAGCACAACTCACCAGCCCAGCAGGGAGCTTCAGGGGGCCCCCCCAGCGAAGATGAGCTCCAGGGCAGCCTGGATGTCCCCTCCTGTGGCCTGCAGGGCCCTCAGGCTCAGCTCGTCGTCGTGGATCCCCATGTCTCGCAGCTGCTGCAGCTGGGGCTGCCACTGGCTCTGCTCACAGCAAACAGGAGAAGTTTGGGCTGGCTGGGAGAACCCCAGCTCCTGAAAGTTCAGTGGTGCTGCAAAGCCCCCAAATCCACCCTCCATCCCAGTTCCACACTGCACTTCTGCAGTGTCTGTGATGATGCCTTTGGATTTTAGCTTTTATATAGTTCATATATTTGTATTTATGCAACTCTGAACTCCATACAGAGTGTCAGCTGCTGCTTTCCCATTTTGGTGAGACACAACAATTCCTCTCTAGGCCTGGAATCAAGGACACTTCAATGCCTCAGGCCCTGAGAAATGTAAACAAAAGTGAGCTGAGGGGAAAGCAAACTGCTTCATTACCTGAAGCTGTAATTGGGCATTAACCCCCAATATGCAAATGGATCACACTTATAAAAGTGTGAAAACCCATGACCAGTGGTCCATTTTTGGGGGGCTTAATCTGCCCAAAACCTACCTGAAGGCCCTTCAATAAATATAAATAAACTGATTTTGATTCCCTTAATTTTGTCTGGCCTCTGTTTTCAGGTAAAAGAAGACACTGGTGATGTCCCTTCCAGGTGAATGTCCTGCCCCAGGAGGCAGCTGGGAGGTACCAGGGGGATTCAGGGCTGCACTGACCTGGAGGCTGGGCTGCCCTGAGGCCTGCAGGGCGTGCTGCAGGGCCTGGCTGAACAGGTCATTGGTGATGGGTGTCCCTGACTGGACACTGGAGGACATCGGGGACGTCCCAGAGGAGTGGCCCTAGGAGCAGGGAAGGGATCAGGAGAAGGGTCACAGGAACCAGCACAGCCCCATCCCAGAGGGAAGGGAGCTCCTCCATGAGGAGTGAAGGGGCCCCAGAGCTGAGCCAGGCTGTGCTGGCTGTCCCCTGGCTGCTGGGATCATGGGGGAGATAGAAATCACAGGGATTCACATGGGGGAATGCTGAGCCAGGGGTGGGACCACACCAGGAACTGCTCCCCAAGGGAACTGGGATCACACAGGGAACTGCTCCCTGAGCCAGGTGTGGGATCACCCAGGGAACTCCTCCCCAAGGGAACTGGGATCACACAGGGAACTACACCCTGAGGGAACTGGGACCACCCAGGGAACTCCAACCCGAGGGAACTGGGACCACCCAGGGAACTGTTCCCCGAGGGGACTGGGATCACACAGGGAACTGTTCCCCGAGGGGACTGGGATCACACAGGGAACACCTGCCTGAGGGAACTGGGATCTCCCAGGGAACACCTGCCTGAGGGAACTGGGATCTCCCAGGGAACTGGGACCACCCAGGGAATTTCACCCCGAGGGAACTGGGATCACCCAGGGAGCTCCTCCCCGATGGAACTGGGATCACCCAGGGAGCTCCTCCCCGAGGGAACTGGGATCACCCAGGGAACTCCTCCCTGAGCCAGGGTTGGGATCACCCAGAGAGCTCCTCCCCGAGGGAACTGGGACCACCCAGGGAGCTCCTCCCTGCTGCTGGCTGTTACCTGTGTGCCCGGGGTGGGTGTGTGGGAGCTGCTCTCAGGGGTGCTGGCCAGGGCCAGGGCTGTGGCCAGCTCGCTCTGGGTGATGGGCCGAGGTCCTGCCGCCCCCGCGTAGCCCAGCGAGGCCGGGCGCGAGCCGGACGTGCTGCTGGAGGGGGTGGACCTGCTGCTCTGCAGGGAGGGAGAGAAAATCCCAGCTGTGACCCCAGTGTTTGTGTCCCAGTCAAACCACAGATCCCTGCCCTGCCATCCCCAGAACTCCCACGGGTGGAACTTCTGAAAGACAAAACAGGCCAGAGCGGGATGTGCTCTTTTTCCACAAAGTCAGCTGTGGAAACTGGCAGGAAAGCCTTCAATCTATCATCCAGAAGTTCCAAACTGTGGTGATATCAGCTGTGGAAACTGGCAGGAGAGCCTTCAATCTATCATCCAGCAGCCCCAAACCAGGTGATATCAGCTGTGGAAACTGGCAGGAGAGCCTTCAATCTATCATCCAGAAGTTCCAAACTGTGGTGATATCAGCTGTGGAAACTGGCAGGAGAGCCTTCAATCTATCATCCATCAGCCCCAAACCAGGTGATGTTAACCTGGAACAAAACAATTGCCCATTGACAGGCACCCAAATATCCAGTTTTTGTTTTCCTTGCCCTTTGTCCTATGGAGAGGAAGAGTGCAGAAGGGCAGGATCAACATTCCCACGCTCCACTTTGGCCAGGAGGGCGTTTCCTCTGCTCCATTTTCCTGTTGTGTGCACAGCACTGAGGAAAACCCTCTCCTGAACAGCATGCAAGCAGCCAGGATCAATATGTTTGTCTCCACATCCCCCTGGGGAGCCAGAGCAGCTCGTGCTGTTCACCAGGCAGGAAGGAAAGAGCTTGGGAGCTCTCAGGGCTACCAATTAACCCCCAAGAAGAGGTGGAAGTCATCTTACCTGGTGGAAGTCATCTTCATCATCAGAGAGCCCCTCAAAGAGAAAGCCACCTGCAGCAGGAAGGGGGCAGAAGGATGTGGCAAAGAGCAGGAATTGGGGTTTTGGGCCGTGCTCAGCCCTGAGCTCCCCTCCCAGCTGGCATACCTGGCATGTCCCGGTAGGAGCCCAGGGCCATGGCCCGTGAGGAGCTGTCTGGGGCTGGCAGGGGCGTGCTGCCTGCCACCGAGTGCAGCACCAGCACGATGGCGTTCACCAGGGCAGGGTGGGCTGGGATCAGCCTGCAACAGACGGGCACAGGGCCATCAGGAGCCACCCTGAGGGAAAGGCACAGCCACCGCCACCGCCTGCTGCCCAGCCGCCACACACACTGCTCCAGCAGCCAGGGATCCTGCTGGCTCCACCCAGGGCTGGCCTGGCTTCACCAGGGGTCCTGCTGGGTCCACCCAGGGCTGGCCTGGCTTCACCAGGGATCCTGCTGGGTCCACCCAGGGCTGGCCTGGCTTCACCAGGGATCCTGCTGGCTCCACCCAGGGCTGGCCTGGCTTCACCAAGGATCCTGCTGGGTCCACCCAGGGCTGGCCTGGCTTCATCAGGGATCCTGCTGGGTCCACCCAGGGCTGGCCTGGCTTCACCAAGGGTCCTGCTGGGTCCACCCAGGGCTGGCCTGGCTTCACCAAGGATCCTTCTGGGTCCATCTTGGGCTGGCCTGGGTTCACCAGGGATCCTGCTGGACTCAAACTGGACCTGGCCTTGAATCCTGGATCCATGTTGGACCTTTCCTCAGTTTACCAAGGATCCTTCTGGATCCACATTGGACCTGGCCTTGAATCCTTCTGGATCCATGTTGGACCTTTCCTCAGTTTACCAGGGATCCTTCTGGATCCACATTGGACCTGGCCTTGAATCCTTCTGGATCCATTTTGGACCTTTCACTGGTTCTCCAAGAATCGTTCTGGACCCATGCTGGACCTTTTCTCAATTCACCAAGGATTCGTCTACACCTATCTTGAACCTGAGCTTGAATCCTTCTGGACTCATGCTGGGCCTGGGTTTGGATCCATCTGGATCCACACTGGACCTTTCCTTGCTTCACCAAGGATCCTTCTGGATCCATGCTGGACCTGGCCTTGGATCCTTCTGGATCTATGCTGGACCTGGCCTTGGATCACCAAGAATCCTTCTGGTTCCATGTTGGACCTTTCCTTGGTTAACCAGGGATCCTTCTGGATCTACATTGGACCTTTCCCTGGTTCACCAAGGATCCTTCTAGACCCATCTTGGACCTGGCCTTGGACCCTTCTGGAACCATGTGGGACCTGGCCTTGGACCCTTCTGGAACCATGCTGGGCCTGGGTTTGGATCCATCTGGATCCACACTGGACCTTTCCTTGGTTCATCAAGGATCCTTCTGGATCCATCTTGGACCTTTCCTCAGTTCAACAATTCTTCTGGACCCACATTGGGCCTTGACCTGGATTCACTAAGGATCCTTCTAGACCCACATTGGACTTGGATCATCAAGAATCTTTCTGGACTCACACTGGATGTTGACCTGGGTTCTCCAAGGACCCTTCTGGCCCCACAGTTCTCATTTCCCATATGCTCTCTCTTCTGTGGCTGAGCAGGTGGCTCCAGGTGTGAACCCCAACCCTGCCTCCCCCCAGGCATCCCCCCTGCATCAACCCAGCTGCTGAGGGGTGTCCAGCCTGGCAGAGCAGAGCTCTGTCCCACCCAGGTGACACTGGGGACACCGCTGAGTCACTGCCCCAGCTCGGGGAACTTACGTGTCCAGCATGCTGGGGTCTGCAAACACGGAAAACAGATCCTTGTCCTGCAGAACTCCTGGAAAAGACCAGGAAACACAGTGAGACAGGACACAACAAACAGGAGCCAGCCACACAAAAGCCACAGGAACAAATAGGAATTGTTTTCCAGGAAGTGAGTCATGAGTAAACACCACAAATATTCTCATTGTTCCTCTGAGGTCTTTGTGTTTCTGGAGAGGCTCTTGGTCACAGCCACACACCCAAGGGACTTTTTTTTTTTTCCCAGCAGATCCTGTGGGAGCTCCACCTCAAGGGAAGAATGGAAGCTGGCCCCCAGCTCCCTGCAGCCAGGCTGTGACTGCATCCCAAATTCTACCTGCCTCGGACTGGCACCATCCCAGAACAGGCTGGATTTAATGAACCATTTGGTAGCATCCCAAACTCCATCTGCCTCACACTGCCACCATCCCAGAACAGGCTGGATTTAATGAACCACTTTGTAGCACTTTGCAGCAGGGAGAAAGCACCCATAGCATCCATTCCTCCTTTCCCTGACCCTCCTGAAGCCAGGATCCATTCCCAGGGAGAAATCATCCATCCCTCTGTTCTCTGACCCTTGTGTAACCAGGATCCATTCCCAAGGAGAAATCATCTGTCCCTCTCTTCCCAGACCTTTCTGAAGCCAGGATTCATTCCCAGGGAGAAATTATCCATCCCCTCTGTTCCCAGAGCTTTCTGAAGCCAGGATCCATTCCCAAGGAGAAATCATCCATCCCTCCGTTCCCTGACCCTCGTGTAACCAGGATCCATTCCCAGGGAGAAATCATCCATCCCCTCTGTTCCCTGATCCTCCTGAAGCCAGGATCCATCCCCAAGGAGAAATCATCCATCCCCTCTGTTCCCTGATCCTCCTGAAGCCAGGATCCATTCCCAAGGAGAAATCATCCATCCTTCTGTTCTCTGACCCTTCTGTAACCAGGATCCATCCCCAAGGAGAAATCATCCATCTTTTTGTTCCATGACCCTTCTAAAGCCGGGATCCATCCTGGATGGATCACAACTGACACCTGAGCAGTCTCATGCTCCACAAAGGGACCAAAAAAAAAAAAAAAAAAAAAAAAAAAGTTGTTTTTAAATTCTCCCTTCTCCCTGTTAGGAATTCAACCTAGATTTGGGTCTCTCCCTTCCCCCATCAGGAATCAAACCCTTCCTCAGGCTCTCTGGATCACAGCCAGACTCACCCAGAGCCACAGGGTCGCTGCTGAGGCCGGGAGTAGCCACAATGATCTGATCCAGGGATTCTTTGTTTCCCAGCATCTTAAAGACCTGCCAGGGACAGCAGAGCAGATCAGGAATGCCACCCACCGTGGGATTGTCCCCAGAGGGAGGGGACAGCTGAAATCCCCCCAGGAGCAGAGCACTCACAGCATCTCTGTAGGCAGGGCTGCTGTGCAGGGCAGTGTGCAGGACACGGAATTCCCGGACTGCTGCCACCTTATCCACGGGCTCTGAGGGGAAAAAACAACAAAACAAAGCACAGCTCAGCCTCTGTCAGCCCTCAAAGCCATTTCAGGGATCCTTTAACATCCCTGGATTGGGTGCAGTCACTGCAGAGTAACAACTTGCTGCACTCTCAAATCATAAAAATAGCCAGGAATATCCTCCCACACGTGCCATTACAGGAATGCCAACTCCAATCTCTCTTTTTGTACAGTCAGAAGTACACAGCAGCTTGCTCATCCCTGGGGCTTTGCTCCAGATTGCCTGGCAAGGCCCTAAAATGGATCACAGGCAATTAAGGAAGGGATGATCCCTCTCCATGCTGCACAGCTCATTCCTCAACTCTTTTGTCAGTAGGAAATTAACACCCAGGTGCTACTGGGAGAGGTGGGGAGTTCCCAAACAAGGGAACACAGCAAAAGCTGCTCCTCAGCCCCTAATAAAACACATCCCAAGGAGAATCCAAGGGGTAACCCCCACAGCTCCTCACCTGGTTTCTGGTCAGGCTCAGGCCAGGACTTGCGCAGGACATGGACAGTGGAGCCGGACTGGATTCCATAAAAATCCAGGGTCTGGTCATCCCTCAGCTTCCTGCCACAGTAGATCAGGTCTGGGGGGAGGAATACCTGAATATAAACCTGTGCCACGAGCTGGGGGTCTCTAGGTGTGGATTAGAGCCCCAGGGTTATTGAGCAGCTGTAGCTGCTCCAGCTGGCTAGGGAACAACACAGGGAAGTTGTGGAGCTGAGAATCAGGAGGGAAATCACAGAGCTCATCTAGAGGAGATGGCAGAACCACCTCCTGTGTAAGAGCTGACCTCTCTCTCGTTGTCTCAGTTCTCATGAGACATCCCACAAGGACACAGAGACGGCAGGAAGCCCAAATATTCCCCACCAAGGGCACTGCCGCGGCTGGAGCACCGCGACCCCAAGGGAACAGGGAATGAAGGCCGAGCCCTCCCAGCAGCAGCGGCAGGATGCGGTGGGAGGACGGGCCAAGGGTGTCCCCAAGCGGCGGGACAGCGCCAGGCTCCGGCAGGGCACGCACCGATGAGCTCGGGGTCCGGCAGCGATTCCTGCAGCTTGCCCGCGATCAGCTGCTTGAGGTGCGAGATGCTGCAGCCGCCCAGCGGGCACTCGCCCAGCTCGGTCTCCGGCAGGCGCAGGATGGACTTGGGGGCCAGCGGCTGCTCCGCCAGCTTCACGGCGATGTGCCACTCCGGCAGGGCCATGGCGGCTCTGCGCCGGGGACACCCGGTGAGATCCGGCACTCCGAGCACGGCTCTGAGCGCCCGGCGTGCAGGGCTCCGGGCTGGGCTCCCCATCCCCAGAGCCCCGATCCTGCCGCCGCTCAGGGATCCCATCCCGGCCGTGCTTCTTTCAGAGCCTTCCTCACCCCGGGGGAATCCTCCTAGATTTCCTCCCAGAGCCTCCCG
>NC_079345.1:300000-470000 GCF_029582105.1 Oenanthe melanoleuca
AGAGCCCCCAGCCCAGCCCAGTGCCCCCAGCCCAGCCCAGCTCAGCCCAGCCCAGAGCCCCCAGCCCAGCCCAGAGCTCCCAGCCCAGAGCCCCCAGCCCAGCCCAGCCCAGAGCTCCCAGCCCAGAGCCCCCAGCCCAGCCCAGAGCTCCCAGCCCAGAGCCCCCAGCCCAGCCCAGAGCTCCCAGCCCAGAGCCCCCAGCCCAGCCCAGCACAGCTCCCAGCCCAGCCCAGAGCTCCCAGCCCAGCCCAGCGCAGCCCAGCCCAGCCCAGAGCCCCCAGCCCAGCCCAGCCCAGAGCTCCCAGCCCAGCCCAGCCCAGAGCCCCCAGCCCAGAGTCCCCTGCCCAGAGCCCCCAGCCCAGCTCAGCCCAGCCCAGTGCTCCCAGCCCAGCCCAGCCCAGCTCAGCCCAGAGCCCCCAGCCCAGAGCCCCCTGCCCAGCCCAGAGCTCCCAGCCCAGCCCAGCCCAGAGCCCCCAGCCCAGCCCAGCCCAGAGCTCCCAGCCCAGCCCAGAGCCCCCAGCCCAGAGTCCCCAGCCCAGAGCCTCCAGCCCAGCCCAGAGCTCCCAGCCCAGCCCAGCCCAGAGCCCCCAGCCCAGAGCTCCCAGCCCAGAGCCTCCAGCCCAGCCCAGAGCTCCCAGCCCAGCCCAGCCCAGAGCCCCCAGCCCAGCCCAGCCCAGCCCAGCCCAGCCGAACAAAGGGCTCCCGGTGCAGCAGCACTCCCAGCTGCCACCCGGAGGTGTCAGCACCGGCTTGGGAGGAAGGGGAAGGGCGAGCCAGGCTCAGCCGCTGTCTGGGCTCTAACCTGAGCATGTGGAAATAATACGTGTCTTCCAGTGGGCTGTCTGCTTCCAGGGGAATAAAATAGGACATTCATAAGCAGTTACACCATCTGTCTTTATACCATCATCATCATCAACAAGGGAAAAAATAGCTCTTTAAAATGGATGGAAGCCCAGGCTGACAGTAACCGGAAAAATGTGAGCTATGAATACCAATAACAGGAGAAAATGATTAAAAAACAACAGCAAGTCCCCAGCAGGGCTGGGCTGCAGCTCCTGGTGTCCATGCAGCACCAGGCTGGACGGAGCCCCAAGTCCTGCAGCAGAACTGTCCCTCTGAGCACACCCACTGCCCCTGCTGGGCACAGGGCAGGGAGCAGAGCCAGCTGCAACCCTCCTCCTGCTCCACCCTGAGCTGTCCTTCTGCAGAGGATGGAAGGGAGCAGAGTGTCAGACACGGACCCAGGGAGGCTCTGAAGCAGCTCAGGTCGGTCCCTATGGCAGCCCTGTCACTGCCAGGGCCCCTGGCACAGAGCCTGGGGACAGCAAGCTCCAGCTCCAGCTGCCCGTGCTCCCTCCAGCAGGCTGCTCTGCCCCCGTGCCAGCCTGAGCTGGCTCTGACCCACAGGGACTGTCCCAGCCCTCACAGCCACCTGTGACCAGCACTGACAGCACAAGCAGAACAGCCCTCTCCTGACAGCCCTGTGCCCACATTCTGCTGAGCCCCAGCAGCAGGGCTGGGCTGGAAAGCAAACAGTGAAGGCACTGCAGCCATGCCCTGTGTGGGGCACCCTGACTGGGAACAGGGCCAGGGCACTCCTGGAGGGACAGCTCTGCTCCTCCCTCAGTGCCCTGCACAGCAGGAGCCTCCCTGGCACTGCCAGCTGTGTCACACTGCCTGGCACAAACTGTCACACTGCCTGGCACAAACTGTGTCACACTGCCTGGCACAAACTGTCACACTGCCTGGCACAAACTGTCACACTGCCTGGCACAAACTATGTCACACTGCCTGGCACAAACTGTCACACTGCATGGCACAAACTGTGTCACACTGCATGGCCATAAACTGTGTCACACTGCATGGCCATAAACTGTGTCACACTGCCTGGCACAAACTGTCACACTGCCTGGCACAAACTGTGTCACACTGCATGGCACAAACTGTGTCACACTGCATGGCACAAACTGTCACACTGCCTGGCACAAACTGTGTCACACTGCCTGGCACAAACTGTCACACTGCATGGCACAAACTGTGTCACACTGCATGGCCATAAACTGTGTCACACTGCATGGCCATAAACTGTGTCACACTGCCTGGCACAAACTGTGTCACACTGCATGGCCATAAACTGTGTCACACTGCCTGGCACAAACTGTGTCACACTGCATGGCACAAACTGTGTCACACTGCATGGCCATAAACTGTGTCACACTGCCTGGCACAAACTGTCACACTGCCTGGCACAAACTGTGTCACACTGCATGGCCATAAACTGTGTCACACTGCCTGGCACAAACTGTGTCACACTGCCTGGCACAAACTGTGTCACACTGCATGGCACAAACTGTGTCACACTGCATGGCCATAAACTGTGTCACACTGCCTGGCACAAACTGTCACACTGCATGGCCACAAACTGTGTCACACTGCCTGGCACAAACTGTCACACTGCCTGGCACAAACTGTGTCACACTGCATGGCCATAAACTGTGTCACACTGCATGGCACAAACTGTCACACTGCCTGGCACAAACTGTGTCACACTGCCTGGCACAAACTGTGTCACACTGCATGGCCATAAACTGTGTCACACTGCATGGCACAAACTGTCACACTGCCTGGCACAAACTGTGTCACACTGCATGGCCACAAACTGTGTCACACTGCCTGGCACAAACTGTCACACTGCCTGGCACAAACTGTCACACTGCCTGGCCCCAGCAGCCTCTGTCCTGGGCAGGTTCAGAGCAGCCTGTGCAGCACAGGGTGCAGAGGCCCCAGCACAGCTCCTGAGGCTGAACGAGCAGTGCTCTCAAGCCCTAGGGAGCTCCCAAACCACCCTGACCTCTGCTACCACCTGACCCCTCCTCCCCAAAGGCTGTTTGGACTTCAGAGGTGCAAGAGCTGCTGCTGTAGGATTTGTATGGGGGAATCATGTCCCTGGGCAATCGAAACAACACACCCTGGGCACGGTGCCAGAGCTCCATCCCTGAGTCCATGGTGCTTTATTAATAACTTTTAAAAGGAATTTTCCAACTGCCAGGGCTCAGGTCAACACTGGGAGCAAGGAAATGCAGCCCCTGGAGCCAAAGGAGCTGCTCTTCCATCCCAATCCACCTGCCCCACACAAAATCCTAGGCAGAGTCTTTGCTTCCTTCATGAATAAATCATTTTTGAGAGCAGTATTTCCTTTTAATTTAAAATTAAACCATTTATCAAACGGGGGGCAGGGAGGGGGGAGGAGGCAGAAGAGCAGGAGAAGAGTCTGGAAAATCACAAGTATGTGACTTCTGCAGAGGTCAGGGAACCCGTGACTCACACACCAGGATGGACCCAAACTGCAGTTGCACAGGGGCACACACTGAGGTCTGGCCCTTCCCACACCCAGCAAGTTCCAGGCTGGAGAAGTTGGCAAGTGCTGGTGGGCTCCAGAGCGGCCTCAACTGCCCAGGACCTCATTTCTCACCTCGTCTTCTCCAGGCAGGTTTCCCTCAGCACGCAGCTCCCTGCCCCAAGGGACAAAGGGCATTTCTGGGCTGGCAGACGCAGGCACGGGCCGAGCGAGCGCTGCCTCTCGCCCTCCGGCAGCCAGGCTGGGAAACATTAGCTGTCATCAACCACAATCAAATCAGCTTTGAAATATTTAGCAGTGGCTTGGAAAATGTGGCAGTGCAGCTCTGACAGGCGAGATGTGCAGACACCCATTTTCCATTATAATGGAAATATCAAGCCTGTTCTGAATATGTATAACCTAGAAAAATGTATTGATTTTTCATTCGGCATTAAAAAAATGAAATACCCTGCAGCTGTCAAAAGCCTTTTGTTAAAAGCTCATCTTTCCTGGAATGAGGTTTACCAGAAACAAGTTTTAATTGTACACAGGGTCTCTCCTTTGGAACAAAAAGAATCTCTGACACTCCTGTTTTCAGGGTAAGTAGCTAAAATAGCCAAAAGAAAGGCTGGCCCTGGCTGTCGGGTGGGGGAGGGGGCTGGGCACAGTGGCCGTGGGCACAGTGGCCGTGGGCACGGCCCAACAGCAGTGGGTGCCCAGCACTGGCACCACCCGCCTGAGCCACAGCTCAGCTGGTGTGAAACTGAGTCCCCAGAGCCTGGCACAGAGCGTGGGTCACAGCAGCAGGGGGTCCAGAGGGAATTGATGCCCTCCCACACCCTGAGAGCCCAGGACGAGCCTGGCTGCCCGAGCTGTGCCAGGGTCACTGTGCAGGGTCACTGTGCAGGGTCACTGTGCCACAATCACTGTGCCAGGGTCACTGTGCCACGATCACTGTGCCATGGTCACTGTGCCATGGTCACTGTGCAGGGTCACTGTGCCAGGGTCACTGTGCCATGATCACTGTGCCAGGGTCACTGTGCCAGGGTCACTGTGCAGGGTCACTGTGCCATGGTCACTGTGCAGGGTCACTGTGCCATGGTCACTGTGCCAGGGTCACTGTGCCAGGGTCACTGTGCCATGATCACTGTGCCATGGTCACTGTGCCATGGTCACTGTGCCATGGTCACTGTGCCACGATCACTGTGCCAGGGTCACTGTGCAGGATCACTGTGCCAGGGTCACTGTGCCATGGTCACTGTGCCAGGGTCATTGTGCCAGGGTCACTGTGCCATGGTCACTGTGCCATGGTCACTGTGCCAGGGTCACTGTGCCATGGTCACTGTGCCATGATCACTGTGCCAGGGTCACTGTGCCATGGTCACTGTGCCATGGTCACTGTGCCATGGTCACTGTGCCAGGGTCACTGTGCCACGATCACTGTGCCATGATCACTGTGCCAGGGTCACTGTGCAGGGTCACTGTGCAGGGTCACTGTGCAGGGTCACTGTGCCAGGATCACTGTGCCATGATCACTGTGCCATGGTCACTGTGCCATGGTCACTGTGCCAGGGTCACTGTGCAGGGTCACTGTGCCATGGTCACTGTGCAGGGTCACTGTGCCATGATCACTGTGTGGGGTCACTGTGCCATGGTCACTGTGCCATGATCACTGTGCAGGGTCACTGTGCCAGGGTCACTGTGCCAGGGTCACTGTGCCAGGGTCACTGTGCAGGGTCACTGTGCCATGGTCACTGTGCAGGGTCACTGTGCCATGATCACTGTGTGGGGTCACTGTGCCATGGTCACTGTGCCATGGTCACTGTGCAGGGTCACTGTGCCATGATCACTGTGCCAGGGTCACTGTGCCATGGTCACTGTGCCATGATCACTGTGCAGGGTCACTGTGCCAGGGTCACTGTGCCATGATCACTGTGTGGGGTCACTGTGCCATGGTCACTGTGCCATGATCACTGTGCCAGGGTCACTGTGCCATGATCACTGTGCCAGGGTCACTGTGCCATGGTCACTGTGCCAGGGTCACTGTGCAGGGTCACTGTGCCATGGTCACTGTGCCATGGTCACTGTGCCAGGGTCACTGTGCAGGGTCACTGTGCCAGGGTCACTGTGCCATGGTCACTGTGCCATGGTCACTGTGCCATGGTCACTGTGCCAGGGTCACTGTGCAGGGTCACTGTGCAGGGTCACTGTGCCATGGTCACTGTGCAGGGTCACTGTGCCACGATCACTGTGCCATGATCACTGTGCCAGGGTCACTGTGCCATGATCACTGTGCAGGGTCACTGTGCCAGGGTCACTGTGCAGGGTCACTGTGCCATGGTCACTGTGCCATGGTCACTGTGCCATGGTCACTGTGCCAGGGTCACTGTGCAGGGTCACTGTGCCATGGTCACTGTGCAGGGTCACTGTGCCAGGATCACTGTGCCATGATCACTGTGCCAGGGTCACTGTGCCATGGTCACTGTGCCAGGGTCACTGTGCCAGGGTCACTGTGCAGGGTCACTGTGCCATGGTCACTGTGCCAGGATCACTGTGCCATGGTCACTGTGCCAGGGTCACTGTGCAGGGTCACTGTGCCATGATCACTGTGCCAGGGTCACTGTGCCAGGGTCACTGTGCCATGGTCACTGTGCCAGGATCACTGTGCCATGGTCACTGTGCCAGGGTCACTGTGCAGGGTCACTGTGCCAGGGTCACTGTGCCAGGGTCACTGTGCCAGGGTCACTGTGCAGGGTCACTGTGCCAGGGTCACTGTGCCAGGGTCACTGTGCCAGGGTCATGTCAGCCTGCTCATTCCCTCTCCTTTCCTGAAAGGAAGAGCAGCATCCAACTGTCAGTAAGGTTTTGAGGGGAATGACATGGAGCTCCAGTCTGGATGCAAAGCTGCTGGGTGAGCCCCAAACAATAGAATGCCACAGGTACCTGGGTTTAATGACACTTATTTCCCAGACAGCTCCTCTCCAGAGCACAGCCGGAGCATCTCTGCTGCTTCCACTGGCAGCACAAACTGCTGCCTGTGGTGTGCTCAGCTGGCACACACATCATCAGAGTCTCAGAACTGAGGCTTGGGAAGGACCTTCAGGACCATCCTGTTCAAAGCCCTGACATTAGCAGGGACACCTTCCACTAGAGCAGGTTGCTTCAAGCCCATCAAACCTGGCCTTGAACACACAGGGATGGAGCATGCCCAACCAAGAACCCTTCCCTGGGAGAGCAGCACCCTTCTCCCACTTCCCAGGAACAAGGCTGCCCATGCTTTTGTGCAAACTGGACTATATTTTAAGCCAGTGAAACCCAACAGGGACTTAACCCCTTTAATTTCAGCAGGACTAGAAAGGTTGCTGTTATTTTCACACATGAAACATAAAAAAAAAGGCAAATTCCTTGAGCATATTTGTAGTGGAGCGTGATGTGATTGTGTTGTCATTTATGGGAAATAATCACAAGCCCATCTCTCCCTTTTCCCCCATTTTCCAGTCCAAATAACCATGAAAAATTACACTTCAATGTCAGGAGGACAACAAAGGAGGGGCTTTCTCCTGCAGCTTGACGGCTTTTCAGCCTCCCCTTTCTTGGACAAAAACTACCTTCAATTCTGTTTCATTTTAAATGTGATCTAACAAATGCATCTTGACAAGTTCCTTTCTCTTTTTCTTTTAAACAGTATTTTGCACAGTTTAACCTAGCTCCAAAGTGGAATCAGCTGGAAAGGAGATGCATGCAAAAACACAAACACAGATCAAACAGCAAAACAAAAGAGCCCATCTCCAGCTCCAGGTCTGCAGGGAGAGCACAGAGCTGTCTCCACACAGAGAGCTCAGGACAAGGGTCCAGAGACAAAGGGGCAGTGGCAGGAAGAGGAGGGAGGAGGTGGATGGCAGAGGGGACAGGCAGGAGCACAGGGAAGGTGCCCAGCCCGCTCTGTGAGGAGGGCAGCCCTGGCCTCTAAGGACTGCTCGAGCACACAAGGGCAGGTTTTGCAGAATCAGGGAACCATCAGGGCTGGAAAAGCCCTCCAAGACCGAGTCCCACTGCTCCTCAGCACTGCCAAGGCTTCCAGTGACCCCACCCTGACAGGGATGGCCACTCTACCACTGCCCTGGGCAGCTGTGCCAGGGCTGGCAGCCCTTCCCTTATCCTGTCACTTGTTCCTTGGGAGAAGAGCACTGCAGGCCCAGAGGAGACTGTGCCAGCAGAGCAAGAGGAGCTTTGTGCTCGCTGGGAACACAGGCTCACTTCAGAAAAACCAGGGAGATCCACAAACAGAGCCAGGGCAGAGCCAAGCTGAAGTTAACAGCCAACTTCAGCAACTTTGCAGAAGGTACATCTTGAGAACACTGTAACTATAACAAAAATGAGCTATAATTAATTCATGCTTAGCCTTAGGGGCTGAGTATGCACAGGAGAGCTCCCAACAACCTTAACCCATCATTTCGCAAACCACACTTAAATGAAACACCAGAATGTCCTCTTTCTGTTTAGCTTTTTTTAAATATACAACTCTCACTCTGTTCTCCCTCTCCATGGTGCTGCTCCAAGGAAAAGTTAATTAATGTCTTGCTGACCCTCTTTCTTCCCCTCCCCAGCTGTTACCCAATCTCAGCATGTTTGGAGTTCTTTTAAGCTCAGCTAAAAACTTTGGGAAGCCCTAACTGCAGTGCCCTGGTTTGCAGCCCATGGGAATCCCCCAGCAGCCCACTGTCCCAGCAGGCAGGCAGGCAGGGCAGGGCAGGGCAGGGCAGGGCAGGGCAGGGCTGGGCAGGGCAGGGCAGGGCAGGGCAGGGCTGGGCAGGGCAGGGCAGTGCTGGGGCAGGGCAGGGCTGGGCAGGGCAGGGCAGGGCTGGGCAGGGCAGGGCAGTGCTGGGGCAGGGCAGGGCAGGGCAGGGCAGGGCAGGGCTGGGCAGGGCAGGGCAGGGCAGGGCAGGGCAGGGGCTGGCCCAGGGCAGGGCAGGGGCTGGGCAGGGCAGGGCAGGGCAGGGCAGGGCAGGGCAGGGCAGGGCAGGGCAGGGGCTGGGCAGGGCAGGGCAGGGGCTGGCCCAGGGCAGGGCAGGGGCTGGGCAGGGCAAGGGCTGGCCCAGGGCAGGGCAGGGCAGTGCTGGGGCTGGCCCAGGGCAGGGCAGGGCAGGGCAGGGCTGGGCAGGGGCTGGCCCAGGGCAAGGGCTGGCCCAGGGCAGGGCAGGGGCTGGCCCAGGGCAGGGCAGGGGCTGGGCAGGGCAGGGCAGGGGCTGGCCCAGGGCAGGGGCTGGCCCAGGGCAGGGGCTGGCCCAGGGCAGGGCTGGGCAGGGCAGGGGCTGGGCAGGGCAGGGCAGGGGCTGGCCCAGGGCAGGGCAGTGCTGGGGCTGGGCAGGGCAGGGGCTGGCCCAGGGCAGGGCAGGGGCTGGCCCAGGGCAGGGCAGGGGCTGGGCAGGGCAAGGGCTGGCCCAGGGCAGGGCAGGGCAGTGCTGGGGCTGGCCCCGGGCAGGGCAGGGCAGGGCAGGGCTGGGCAGGGGCTGGCCCAGGGCAAGGGCTGGCCCAGGGCAGGGCAGGGGCTGGCCCAGGGCAGGGCAGGGGCTGGGCAGGGCAGGGCAGGGGCTGGCCCAGGGCAGGGGCTGGCCCAGGGCAGGGCAGGGGCTGGCCCAGGGCAGTGCTGGGGCTGGGCAGGGCAGGGCAGGGCAGGGGCTGGCCCAGGGCAGGGGCTGGCCCAGGGCAGCAGGGACTGCAGAGTCAGGGCTCGAGCATCCCAGGAGCCCGAGAGGGACAGGGCAGGGGCAGACACTTCAGCAGATCAGGCAGGAACAGCCTGGACCGAGCTGAGTGCCAAAGGCTCTGCAATGTGTCAGCGCTCACGTCTCACTTCAGTGCAGAAGGAGGGAGCCCGTGGCAGCCCCTCAGGACAGAGCCCCACTCCCAGTGCTGTCAGCCAGTGCCAGAGCCCTCTGCACCCAACAGCACCTGGGCTGCAGCAGAACAGGTGGCACAGGTGAGCTCTGGCATGCACACCAAGCAGGGAGGGAGCATCCCACGGCTCTGCAGCCATGGGCACTGGGGGCAGGCTGGAGGGTCCCACATCACCCTGCACCCATGGCAGGATGGCCACAGCCTGGCCTGGGCTGCTCCTCCTGCCTTTGGCACTGGCAAAACCTCAGTAATTGCTTTTCCCCTTGTACTAAGGAGCTTTCAGCTTCCTGCAGCCAGCAGCCCCTTTTTCCCCACCTCTCCTGGCTCCAGGTAATTGAAAGTGACTGCAATTCCAGCACTGGCTCTGCAGCACTCAGCTGCACCCACAGGTCAGGGATGTCAAGGGAAGCCTTTCCCTCACCTCCCAGCACTCACAGACTCAGGGAGCCAGCCTGGCCAGGGCAGAGAACAGAGCAGGGACAGGGCAGTGACAGCCAGGGAACCAGAGCAGTGACAGGGACAGGGACAGGGACAGGGCAGTGAGAGCCAGGGAATCAGAGCAGTGACAGGGACAGTGAACAGCAGAGAACCACCACAGGGACAGTGACAGGGACAGTGACAGGGACAGAGGCAGTGAACAGCCAGGGAACCGCCACAGTGACAGGGGCAGGGGCAGGGGCAGGGACAGCCAGGGCACCCAGCACAGTCCCACTGCAGCAGGGACAGGGCTGTGCACTGCAGCCTTGCACACAACTAGCTGCACAGCCCTGCCAACCCTGCACTTCTGGTTTTTCCCTTTTAGTTTAAAACAGTAGATGGGCTTATTTTCAAGGAAACTCTACTTCCACTCTTATTTTTTTGTAGCACCACAAAACCCTTCCCCCTGTGACGCCCATGTCTCCTGACACAGCAGGGAAGGATCCCCCACTTGTCACCAGATCTCAGGTAACAACAGAAAGGCTGCTCCAGCTCCCAGGTGAAACAGAGACCCAAGAAAGAGGCAAGAGCACCGAGCAGTGCAGTGGGACAGGGGAGGGTGCTGGTGGCTCTCAAGCAGGGGGCAGTGCTGGGGCCATGGGGCAGCCAGACCCCCACACCCCGGGATGGTGTCGGGGTGCAGCCCTGAGCCTCCCTCCCACCCAGCAGGGCACAGCAGCAGCTCTGGGGCTGCACCCCCTCCTGAACCCGGGCAGGGTGTGTGCACAGGTGGTGACTCCAGCAGAGGCCTGTGATAAGAATTTGTTTCTCTCAATTACAGCCTGTCCCCAGCTCAGTTCATCAGCACGGCACAGGCGAGTCCATCAGCGCCCTGTAATGCACTAATCAGATGCACAGAGACTTCCTGCAGCTGCCTCCTGCTCCCAAACCCAGGGCAGCTTTGGGCTGTGGGCTTGCAGCCCTGCCCTGTCTCTGCTCTGACCATGAGGTGCTTCTGAGGTGCTGCCTGGTGCTGCACACCTGTGTGCAGGGCAGGTAATGCAGGATATGCTTTATCTCCATGCCCACGGGAATACCTCTGTGCCAGAAGCTTCCAAGGATGAGTTACAGATTTTCAGATTGTTGTTTGGTTTTGGGTTTGATATAAAATATTTGTTCCCTTCAGCCCCATTCTGAAATAACCAGGTCTAAATACTGCCTTCACAGAGGAAATATAAGATGAAAATGCCAGGAAGAAAATCAGAGCTGAGCTCCTTGCTGGTGTCCTCAGAGAAACAGCACCTCTGCCTTTGGAGGCTCTGCTGGAAGTGGCAGGCTGCAGTGGCAGCACAGGGAGGGCAGGGTGCCCAGCCCAGGGTGATGTGCCCTGCTCTCTGGGTGCCTCTGGGCTGGGGCCATCTGGTTTAAAAGGAGCAAACAGCCCATCCCTCCTTCCCTGTCCACAGGGACCGGGCTGAGAGCCCAGGCTGTGCCCCCAGGCTGGCACAAACCATCCCTGCAGCCCCTGGCCCAGCTGTGGCAGCAGCAGCCCAGGCAGGGACACTCAGAGAGCATCGATCCAACACACTCTTGGTGCCTTCAAAGTTGTTTGTGATCAATATGCAAATTGCCCTGGCATTGATCCAGTATTAATTTTCAATTAGGGAATCCACAAGGGGTCTCCCAGGGTCAATATCCAGCAATCCAAGGTAACTCCACAGTGCAGTCTGTGGGACTGATGCTGCCCAGGCCTGGGGCTGCTCCTGCACCTCCTGTCCTCACCCCTATGGACACTCCTTGTGCCACAGGGGTGCTGCCAGCCCCTGGCACGTGCATTCAGGCAGCACCTCCACCCTACACACTGCAAGTTCCCTGTGCTGACATCACTGCTGGTACTGGTGGGTGGGAAAGCCCAGTGCAGGGTGTGACAGCAGCACCTGCAGCCAGTGCTGGGCCAGGGGGATCCAGCAGCTTCCAGGGACAGAGCAAGGACCCAAATGCTGCCCTACACCAAAGGCACAAGTTACAGAAACCTGAGCATGTCCAAAAACATCTGAGGAGTGGGAAAGGTGCCTGTGTATTACACAAAGGTTCCAAAAAGTGAAAAAAAAAAAAATAAATTGAAAGTGTCTTGAAAATCTAGAGAAGCATTTCCCTTCCTAGCAACGTGACCTGTCGCACCAGCCACCCTCCCAGTGCCCTGGCTTTGGGAGGCCCAGTGTGAGAGAGCTGGTGCACTGGGAGGGGATGGTGTCCCCTGAGCACAGGGAGCTGATGTCCCCTCCACACCAGGGTGATGTGATGTCCCCTGTGCGCTGGGAGGTGATGGTGTCCCCTGAGCACAGGGAGCTGATGTCCCCTCCACACCAGGGTGATGTGATGTCCCCTGAGCACCAGCCAGGCTGTGCCACCCACGGCTCCACCACTCACTGTGCTAACCAGCCCATTAGCTACCCGGGCTAATTGGTTTATGGATAACATTAATTACCATGTTGCTCATTAATGGATGAAATCTTTATTGGTTCCATTGATCAGCAGGACTTGTTAGGCAGCCTCCTCACCAATGGTGGATGTAACAAGCTCCCTTATTGGCATCTCAATTAATGCAATCAATTCCTGGCCAGCGGCTGCCATTCGCTTCCCTGCTTCTGCACTGGGGGAGACACAGTCATGTCAACTAAGCATTTATTTAAAGGCTTTCTAATTCTTCTTGAGCTGACTTCCCAGCAGGCTTTCTGCCACACAAGGGTTTTCTGCCTCCAGAGACCTTCCCCTTTCCTGTGCTGCAGAATCAGATCTATGACAGTCCCTGCACACTGAACCATTTCTGTGAAAATATTTATCGAGTCTGGCGAGTAGGAGCACCACAGCCAGAGGTACAGGACTGACAAGCCAGCCTGTGCAACCATCCCCTGAACACGCTGGGGAGACTGGCAGGAGCACAAACCTGCTCCCCAAGGACAGATGGGCTCACCAGCCATGCCACAAGGCCTTCCTGCATATGGATTCATGCTGATTCCAGGGTCAGCTCCCCAAATTAGCATGATTTTGTCAGGGAACAACCAGCCCTGGATACTCCTGCCCTATCCCACCTCCCAGAGCAAAGCAAGACCCTGTCACACGAGGCTGCACCCACATCCCAGATGGTGCTTGCAGCCACCTCCTCTGCCTCAGCCTGGAAAGGGAGAGCAGGATCACAGTGCTCGTGGCAGGAATCAGCCAATGATGCTCACAGGGAGTCAGAGCCTCTGCTCTCTTTTGGGACATTGGCCAGAGGATGCTCACAAAGTGCTCAAATCCATCCTGCTGGGCTGAGCTCCCAGGGACCCACAGCAATTCTTCCTGATCCCCACTCCAGATCTTCACCCAAGTGACTGACTAGGAAGGATCCTCCCCACCAAGCACAATAATAAATCAAACTTTATCAGAGCAGAACTATAAATCTGTGTAGACTCCAATAATTTCTAGCCATGGGAATAACACCACAAAAGTACTTTTTAAACTAATTACTCAGATTCTGAAGTGCTGCCCTAATGAGCCTTCCTTCTGCCCAGAACTTGCTAAGAGAAAAAAAAATAAAAAAATCTACCTTCAGTACAGTAATTACTGCTTTCCCCTTCAAACTTCTAACTGGAGATCAATGCTGCATTTTAAGACTCATTGATTTACAATTAGCCTGGCTTTCCTGCTAAAGTGTTTTTAAAGCAGAGTTTACTTTTATTTTATTTTGAAATCTCAAAGATCTGGTTCTTAGATTTTACATCCTCATGAGAGGTGTGCTAGGAGCTCATAGGGAGGCAGGCACACATTGGAACAAGAGAAGAAAACAGGCTTCATCAGGCTGAGATTAGAAATAAGAGACTGAATATTTAAGGGATAAACATGAAAAAAGAAGAAAGAGGAAAAGAAACAATGCTAGAGGAAAGGAAGAAAAAGTGGAAAAGTAAGAAATGTAATTGCAAAGAAATGTAAAAGTCAAGTGCAGGCTGAGGAGGGAGAGGCAGTGCTGGGTGGTGTGGAGCTCCCAGTGCTCTGCTGCTCATCCTGAGGAAGGAGCAGCAGCTGTGAACACGTGTGCTGAACAAAGGCTGGCTGAGAGCAGAGCTGGGCCATGTCCTGCCAGGAGGGACAGAGAGGGTGTGAGCAGCCCCAGCCTGAGTGCTCCAAACAGCTTCTGTCCCTGCCATAGGACAGCAGCCTCACAGACACATCAGCCTGCTCCCATCCCACTCCATCCCCCTGGTACCTGCCTGGGGCTCACAGCACTGCAGCACCTGCACTCTGGGGCTCAGGGAGCCTGGGGGTCTGCACACCTGGGTTATATCCCAAATCCCAGCTGCACACTGGGGCAGAGGGAGCCTGGGGATCTGCACACCTGGGAGATGCCCCAAATCCTAGCTGCACACTGGGGCTCAGGGAGCCTGAGGGTCTCCACACCTGGGAGATGCCCCAGACCCCAGCAGAGGCAGCTCTGGCCAGCCTGGCTCTGAGCAGGGCCTGGGCTCTGAGCCCTCCAGGAGGCTCTGACCATTTCCAGAGCATCACAGCACTGCTTGGCTCTGACTCATTTTTGTGCCATTTCTGCAGGAAACGAGCTACACTGGACAAGCCAGTTCAGCCTCTGCCTCCTGTTTCTCCCTTCAAACCCAACATTAGGAAGGTCTTCCAGGACTGTGAGTAGGATGAGTAGCAACCCAACTGGAGACAGCCAGAGGAGCTGGGAGGCAAAGAGAGCCACTGGCAAGGGTTTTCAGTGGGTGGCTTTTGTGGGACCACCCCAGCAGGGCAGCCTGCTCTTCACTCGTGCTCTCATGTATTTTATTCTTTACTGCTGCGGGGTCCCAGGTGCCAGTGGCAGATGATGATCCTGCAGTGATGAAAGCAAGCAAGAAAATAGGGAAGCATCTCTCGTTTTTGTGTTGCATTTTAGAGAGAGCTGCTTAGCCCCATTTCAAAGACTAATATGAAAAAAGTGCAATTAAACCCTCGAAAAACTGACAGATCAGCAAAACAAAAGCACCCGGAGGAGAGCAGGATTGAGCCTCATTAAGGAAGAGTTCAGTCTGTTTTTAAAACCTTTCTTAACGTTTGCTGGTACCGCTCAGCAGCCGCCACTCCCAGCGCGCCTGCTGCAATTAGTGTCAGAGCGGAAAGGGAAAATCAGCCGAGGAAACAGGAATTAAAGCACCAGATCCAGGCCAGAGCAAAGGTTTGGCTGCAGTGAAAGCCCCTCAGTGCAGCCCCTCCCGGGGTGTGGGCAGTGCTCAGCCCTGCTCCGTGCACACCACGCCTGGGAGCAGGGCACTGTGAGTCCCTGCCCAGCCCCGCACGTGGCAGCACTGCCCTGGCCAGGCAGCTTCATGGCAGATGGACAGTAAATCACACTGAGCCACCAGCAGTTACAGCCCTGCACAAGAAGGGAATGGGACAATGCTGGCTGTCCTGGCCAGGGCGTGCAGGGCTGGCTCGCCCCGAGCAGGACCCGGCACAGGGCAGAGCTGCTCCTCTGCAGGGGCTGGGGATGGAACGCACGGGAGACAGAAAAGATGGCAGAGAGATGAAGCCATTTTATTAAATCAGGCAAATTCTAATTTATTCTGGGGAGATGGAGGAGAGAAAATGGATTCATTCTCAGCATGCACACTCCGTATCATCTGATCCAATCCTCAGTGCCTTGCCAGAGGGGGAGGGGGCCTCGGCCGGCTGCACTGCTCCCACAGCCCGAGAACAAGATTGAAAATGGGATGATTCTCCTTTCAGATGTACAGCAGCCACGGGGGAACAGGCTTTTCCTGAGAGCACGGGGTGCCAAGCCCTGCCCGGGTTTGGGGGTTTGTCCCTTGGGGATGTGGAACAGGCAGCACAAGGTGCAGGGCCCTCCACAGCACCTGCAGCAGGCACAGCAGGCAGGGACACAGGAGAGCAAATCCTGCAGGGATCCTGCACACTGACATTTGGTGTTCACCCAGCACCCACCCTCACAGCTGGCAGGGTGATCACCATCACTGTTCACCAGCAAGAGACGCTGGAATAAAGTGCCATGTCAGCAGCACTGGGGAGGTGCCCATGCACTAGTGCAGAGCAGCACTGCAACAGCAGCACTGGCACCACCAGAACAGCTCTGCAACAGCAGCACTGGCACCACCAGAACAGCTCTGCAACAGCAGCACTGGCACCACCAGAGCAGCTCTGGTGCAGGGGATCATGGCACTGCAGGCTGGTCATCTGCAGTGCTTCCACCCTCAGCAGAACAGGGTGCTGAGCTCCTCTGAGGCTCCAGCCAGTGCTTCAGGAGCCCCAGATGCAGCCAGGCTGGCAGCCAACAGTGAGGGCATCCCTTGTGGCAGGACAGCTCAGGCTCTGCAATAACATGGAGAAGCCAAGGGCTGCCATGGGCTCATGCTGGGATGGTGGGCTGTGACAGGCAGGGGGACACCTGGTGCAGAGATGCTTCCAAGGGAAGTTGATTTCCAAGCTCTGTGTTTGCTGGGTGTGATGGGCACAGCTGCCTGACGTGCAGAGTGAAGCCAAGGAAACTCCTGCTCCAGAGAAGAAATGTCACTGCACAGCTTTGGAACAGGCACTGGGTGGAAAGGCAGAGGTTTGGTAAAACAGCAGAGGACAGCAGGAGAGCTCCTGCTGCTCTGGGACTCCTGAGCCAGCCCTCCTAGCAAGAACAAACACCTGCAGCCCCCACTGCCCACACAGGGGCAAGGGCACCTTAGGAGGGACATGGGCAATGCTGGTGCACCCAGAGACAGAGGAAGGTGAGATGCACCAAGCTCCATGGGCACCAAGGCACCTCCCACTTCAGAATTAACTAGAGGAAAATGAGAACAATACATAATTAATTACAGGTGGCCAAAGAAGTCCAGAAAAGCAAACAAGACCTTGTGTGAATGAGAAGAATGCCTTGGCCAGGGCAGAATGCCTTGGGTCTCACTGTCCTGCACAGAAATCGTTCTAGTTATGCTTGCAATGATTAAATCAACTTTTTATACAACATCCTTCCAAAAATACCTCCCTGCAGGAGCCCCCCTCCCTATAACCATCAACACTTGTCCCAGCTCAAAGTGGGGCCTGGGGGAACAGCCCTGCAGGAGGGAAAGGCCAAGAGCTGGGGAGAGGGGCCAGGGTGCTGCACCTGGAGCACAAATTCCAAACAGGAGAAATTCCTGTCTTGCATCCAACTCCAGCATGGGCAGTGAAGCTGATTTTATGACTTATTTATTTATTTCATCTTTGATGAACAGAAGGTTAATATAAGAACAACTCCTTGGCAAACCTTTAAGGGCAATTCAAGCGACACTGATGTGAATCAATGTTCCCTTTGTGAACGCATTACTTGGCAGAAACTGGCTTTTTGTAACCCCCTTAAACCTAGCTGGCAAAACAAAAAGAGAAAAAAAAATGTCCTTCAAACAAAAGGATGAGGTGAAAATAAAGAGAGAGTCGACTGCACTTTATTCTCTTTCACAGAAGCAAATGGATTTGGTGCTTTTTATACATTAATCAATCAATATCAGCGACTGTACATCAGCGGCGCAGCCAAGTTATGAATGACCTTTCTGGCAAAGAGGACACTTTCAATGCTCATAAGACTGCTCACAGCTTAGCAACTTTCCAAAGCGGTGCCTGCACGGCTGCCCTCGAGGCAGCGCCCCGAGCCCTGCTGGGCACGAGGTGAGTCCTGCCCGGGGCAGGGAAGGGCTGGGGCTGCACAGGGGCACCTCACCCTGCAGCACGAGAGAGCTGCAGCACCCTGCCTGCCACAGCAGCAGCCAGCACAGACACACAGACAGACACAGACAGACAGACAGCACACACACACACACAGACATCCTGACACAGAGACAGACAGACAGAGACACAGACACACACAGCACACACACAGACACACAGACACAGACAGACAGCACACACACACACAGACACACACAGACAGACAGACAGAGAGACAGACAGACAGCACACACACACACAGACAGACAGAGACAGACAGACAGAGACACAGACAGACAGCACACACACACACACAGACACACACAGACACACAGACAGACACAGACAGACAGACAGCACACACACACACACACAGACATCCTGACACAGAGACAGACAGACAGAGACACAGACACAGACAGCACACACACACACACAGACACACACAGACAGACAGACAGAGAGACAGACAGACAGCACACACACACACACACACAGACAGACATCCTGACACAGAGACAGACAGACAGAGACACAGACAGCACACACACACACACACACACAGACAGAGACAGACAGACAGCACACACACACACACACACAGACAGACAGACACAGAGACAGACAGACAGAGACAGAGACACAGACAGCACACACACACACACAGACACACACAGACAGACAGACAGAGAGACAGACAGACAGCACACACACACACAGACAGACATCCTGACACAGAGACAGACAGACAGAGACACAGACAGACACACAGACAGACACAGACAGACACACAGACAGACAGACAGACAGCACACACACACACAGACACACAGAGACAGACAGAGACACAGACAGCACACACACACACACAGACAGACACACAGACACAGACAGACAGACAGAGAGACAGACAGACAGCACACACACACACAGACAGACACACATCCTGACACAGAGACAGAGAGACAGATACAGACACAGTCACACAGACAGACAGACAGAGACACAGACAGACACAGACAGACATACACAGACACACAGACAGACAGACAGACACAGCCAGCCAGCCAGCCAGCACACACACGCACAGAGACACAGACAGACAGAGACACAGACAGACAGACAGACAGACACACGGACAGACACACATAGACAGACACACACACAGACACACACAGAGACAGACACATAGACACACACACAGACAGACACACAGACACACAGACAGACAGACAGACAGACACACAGACAGACACACAGACAGACACACAGACACACAGACACAGAGCAGGAGTGGGTGCCTGCGCCACTGAAGTGGAACGCTGGGCTGAGCACGGCTGGCAAAGGCCAAATTAATCCCATTGTTTGGCCACAAAGGAGGCAGCAAAGTAGCAGTGGAGGCCAAGGAACAATCCCAAACACTCAGCCTGATTCAAGCTTCATCACCATGACAGGGGGATGGAAAGGCCAGGATGCTTCAGCTGAGCTGGCAACCAAAGCTCCCCGAGAAGGCACAGCAGGGCTGCACAGGGGCACAGGATGGGAAAGGACAGGGCTGTGCCCTAACCCCAGCCCTGGCAGAGCTCCAGGGGCCATCCAGGGCCCCACATCATCCCACAGCAACACTGAGACTTGCACCAGGGCAGAGGCAGCACACCCTGCACTGCAAACCCAGCCCTGACAGGGGAGAGAGCACAGGTGTGGAACAGAACCTCACAGCACAAACCAGTTTGCTGCCTGTTTAATGAAGGACCACACGTGAGTGCCAAGCCTGAACGGGGCAGGAGGAACACACAGAAGGAGAGGGCTCAGGCTCTGTGAGCTGAAGGTGTCCTCGGTAGTCAGGCCAACACTGCTTCTCTCACTCACCACTCCTGGAAGGACTGACAAGGAAGAGGGAAAAAATGCAAATTGGAAGCAAATATGGATAATAATTTCTCATACAGCTCCCAATTAACCTTTGGAACTTGTGGCCTCAAGAAATCATTGAGGTCAAAACAAAATATATGGCAAAGTCATCGAGATGTGCAACTTGGAAAAGCAAACTGAGTATTTGGAAGAAAGAGAAACCCTCTTGCCTAAGGGCAAGAAATGAATTTTAGTAGGAACAAGGATGAGACCTTGATTTGGGTAGGTTGTTACCTGTTTATGGGTCCCCAGATTTCCCTCTGAAGCAGTCAGAGCAGGCAGGACACTGCTGCTGACAGGCACGTTATTAGCCTATCTCAGAGTTTTAGTGGAAAAATAAATGCATGTGGTAGCTCCTTCCCAGGCAGCTCTGAGGACGTTAATGCCATCACCAGAGGATCAATAGGCCGCACAGAGGGGACAGGAAGCAAGTGCATTTCAGAAGTACAGACACAAGGAGCAGAGCAGGACGGGGGGAAGGCTCCAACACACACCCCAGCACTGGGAACGGGACAGGGTCACTGCCAGCCTGAGCCAGCTCTGCAAACCTTGCTCCACAGATCATCCCCTCACAATGGATGGAATCTCATTCTGCCATGGCTTGTACAGAAAAAAGGGAATCCAATTCAGAACCCAGGCTGTGTATGTCTTGCAATTAAATCCACAAAATACAGATGTGAGGAGCAGGAGAGCATTTCCTATTCTCAACATCTCCTTTGAACAGAGGTCTGAAAGCACTTTTTCCTTTTGGGCAGTGCACTGGGTTTGCATGGCAAGGTCTGGGTACCAGGGGGCTCCTCCTTCAGCCCTGCCAGGTAAAGAGCTCTGCAGCAGAATGAGCTGAGAGCCACGGCAGGGACAAGCAGCACAAGGACAGGAGTGATGCCCTGCAAGGACACTCCCTTACAGTGCTGAGCATGACCCTCTAGACTTGGGTCAGCTTTAGAAACTAATGGATCTGTAACTCCAAATGGGCAAGTTCAGTGGCAGCAGGCTTCCAATCACCTTCCAAACAGGAAGGCACATCAGCTGCTGCAGGTCTCACCCTGCTCCACTCCCACTCACCAACCAAACATCCCTGCTCCTCTCCACACAAAGGCTGTGCCCAGCCCAACATGCCTGACCTTTCCTTCCTGCCAGGGTGCCCAGGCTGTCTCTGGGCATGGCAGCAGCAAAAGGCACTGACCCTCAGAACTCTGTGCTGAAGCTCCAGCCCCTCTCTCAGGTCAGCAGTGGAACAAGAGAAGAGGCTCCAAATGAATACACCAAGAACAGCACAGCAGCCAGGCAACTCTTTCAACTCATTAACCTGGGAACACAGGAGGAGGCATGTTCATTCAGAAATATTTAATTGGAAGCCCAGGACCACAGCAAGGGAGAGAACAGCAGCTCAGCAACAGCTACAGGAGTCAGACCTGTGGGAAGGTGCTGGATATGAGTGCTGCAGCACAGTCTAGGAGAGAAACATCATAAATCAGGGCTAAACAGGGAGGAACAGCTGCTGGAGCCCTGTCTAAGGTGTTGGAGGGCTCCTTCATGTCACCAGAAGGTGAAAGCAGGGGTTTGGGTCAGACAGCACCTGGGCAGGGACAGAAGCAGCATGGCTGCACTGATGGGACCTTCAGCAAGGGATGAGTTTGCTGTAGTGACTCCCAGGGACATCTAACCTGCTCCAACACACCCTGGGACCACCTGCAACACCTTCACAGCTTTACTGATTCACCCCTCACAGGGAGACACCTTCAGTCCTTAACCTGCACCACTGCAACCACCACCTCCAAGTCCTCAGGAGAAGATTCCCTATTCTAAATCTGTGCAAGAGAAAGGGGAAAGAGAAACAGGGAAGAGAAGCAGAAGGTGCAGCAGGCACCATGCATGGGCATCAACAGCAGAGCTTCAGAGTGCCAAGAGACAAGGATGGCACTCCTGAGCCCCAAGGGAAATGGAGCTCAGGGAATGCTGAGCTCTGGCAGCTGGGCTGCAGTCTGGCTCTGGAGTTTGCTTGAATACAGAGAAAAAAGCAGAGAAGAGGGACTGGGAGCCCCATGGTGTTGTACTGCAGCATCTGGAGATACTTCCTCCTTTACTCTTCCTAAGTGGAAAGGGCTTTGAGATGCAGTTGAACAAGAAAAACATCCCAGAACAAGTCAGCTGCCAGAGCTTCCTCTCTTTGTGCCCAATGAAAGCCATGAGCTGCCCAGGCCAGGGGTGCTCAGTGGGATGGGGCTTCTGGGCTCCCTGCCCGGGCTGGGTGCTGCTCCCTCCTGCTGCTGCTCCACAGCCCCAGGGTCTGGGGAGGCTTCTGCTGCCCCCCTTCACCAGGGGCACAGGAAAACACTCACAACCAACTTTAATAAAAACAAAATTAAAATGATTAAACCTTTCATATCCTTTCGAGATTATCTCTTTGCTGCTGGTTGGTCAAAGCAGAGCCAACTGCTCTTGACTTTAAACTCAAAACCAACCCCAAAAAATAAAAAAAACCAAAGGAAATATCCCTCTGCCAGATATTAAAGAGAACCAACTTTATCCCTGCATTCTGTGGAGCCAGTGTCCCAAATGGAAAAGGACAGAGATGCTGCTGGAATAGGAATGGGGCTCTCCAAAATGTAGGTGGGAGAAAAGGATGCAAGGAGGGAACAGACAGAAATTATGTTACAGGGCAACACTAGGAAAGAAATAACCTCTAAAAGTTTCTCAAACAGCTGGACTCTCCTCTGTCCTCAGGCCTTCTGAAGGAGCCAGCTGAGTGCAGCCACCCTGACCCACAGCTGCCAGAAACACCTTTGCTGGGTTTCAGAGACCATTAAAGCAATGTGAAACTAAAGCAGAACAAAAAGCTTCCCCCTGTCTCTCTGCCCATGGAGAGACTCTGTCATCTGCCCATCCTGGGATAGCCCCCAGAAATACTGCAACTCCACCAGGAACTTGCTGGAAAGGTAAAAGGTCCTGGAGCCATTCAATCCATCAACAAATGAAAAAATTCCAAGGTTCAGCAGAACAACAAAGGGGGGAAGGCAGCAAACCATCCTCTAAATGAACACATGTGACACAAGATCTTGGAAAACAAGAGATAATCCTGCAGGTGGGGGTAGCTGGTGGGGTTGGCAGGGAGATCAGAAGTGCTGCAGGAAAGGAGCTGCAGCTCCCCTGCCCAGGGCTGTTTGCTGCTGGCCCACACGTGCTCCTGCACCGTGGGTGTGTCCCCACACAGGACAACCCTCGTGTCACTGCCTGTGTCTGAGGACAGGGAAGGGATTTCCAGAGGGGGTGACAGCGCTGGTGCACAGCACAGCCCCCAGTGCCCCCAGCCTGGGCTGCTCCCAGTGGGCTGAGCACAGCTGGGCACTGGGACCCAGCAGCCCCACCCAGGGTCACAGCAGAGGAGTGGGCTGGGGAGAGCAGGCACCATGGGCACACAGCAGAGCCCTGCTCTGAGCAGCAGCCTGTGCACAGCTGCACAGGGCTGGGTGCTGGATGCCTCTGGGCTGAGAAACACCTCCAGAGCCAGAGTGAAAACTCGATGCAGGTTGCTGCACATTTGCTTCTGTCATTATCTAATGAGCTGTAAGTGCATCCATCCAACATCTTGAGAACCTTTTGGTTTTTACTATAGCCACCCTTCCTTAATTTTTTTCTTCTGTAAACCCCCATTATTAAAAATCAATTAGCTTATGGGTAACATTACCCAGATGCTGCTGCAGCAAGGGGCTGACATCTGCAGTGGCAGCAGCCCAGACCCACAGCAAGAGATGTCCAAAAACACCCTGAGAGGACAACACCCCTTCCCTGGAGCTGAGCTCTCTCTGAGCAACAGCCCAGCTGAACTCCCAGCCTCTCCCCCGTCTCCTGCCTAATGAGCACACCTCTCAGAGCACGCAGGAAACTTTAATTGTCTTTAATTATCCAGTTCAAGGAGGATTGGGTTTCCTGCCTGATGTCCATGTAATTTCCCTGCCAAAAACTTCGTCATCCCTTTACTGGAAGTGGAGGCAGATCCTAAAGCTGCTCCCCAAAAGACAGCCAGTTTTGGGGAGGGCTGAGGGGCTGGCACAGGCAGGGACAAAGGTCCCTGTGTCCCTGGAGCACTGCTCAGGCTGCCTGGCTTCTGCAGGGTGGGAGGGAGCGAGCTGCAACTAATGTGCAATCAAGAACCATCACAATTACAAATGTAAATGAACAGGCAATTGGCACTGACCTTTGCAGATTGTTAGAGGACTAATTAAGGTGTGATCAGAGCTCTCTTCCAACAGATTGAGATGCATCCACACAAGCAAATATCTACTCACAGTCTCCAGACAGCACTGCCTTCCCCTACATGCTTGCACACAGCAGTGAGTGGATACACACAGAGCAGGTACACACACAGAGTGGGTACACAGACAGAAACAGGAACATACAGAGCAGCACACACAGAGCAGGGACACACAGAGAAACAGGAACACACACAGAGCAGGGACACAGACAGAACAGGTACACACAGAGCAGGGACACACAGAGCAGGGACACACAGAACAGGCACACACAGAGCAGGGACACACAGAACAAGGACACACAGAGCAGGGACACACAGAGCAGCACACACAGAGCAGGGACACACACAGAACAAGTACACACAGAACAAGGACACACAGAACAGGCACACACAGAGCAGGGACACACAGAGCAGGGACACAGAACAGGTACACACAGAACAGGTACACACAGAACAAGTACACACAGAGCAGGGACACACAGAGCAGGGACACACACAGAACAGGTACACACAGAACAGGTACACACAGAACAAGGACACACAGAACAGGCACACACAGAGCAGGGACACACAGAGCAGGGTAAACACACAGAGCAGGTACACACAGAACAAGGACACACAGAACAGGCACACACAGTATTCAAGCTCAGCTCCTGTGCACAGCAATGGGACAGAGCAGGAGGGGAACTGGGCGACCCCAGTGTGTCTCAGGTGGCCCAGGACATAGCACAGCACTGCCCCTGGACTGCAGCAGAGCTACAGCATGTCTCTTGTCACTGTCCCTGTGTGCCCCAGCAGGGATGGTCACAGAGCAGAGCAGTGTCAGGGACAGGTGTGTGCCAAGGGGTCTGAGCCTGGTATCTCAACCTCAGAGACGCCTCATCAAAGAGGAAAGTCCACCCAGGGGTCAGCAAACAACAATAAAACCTTGCTGGGGCCACAGGCCCTGCTGAGAGCAGGAGGGGGCTCAGGGCACACTCAGGGCACACTCAGGGCACAGCCCCACTCTGTCCCACAGCTGAGCCCCCCACCCCGGGGGATGGAATGGGATCACACAGAGTGGGAGCTGGGAGCAGCCCTTCTCCCCTCTTCTCACCCAAACCTGACTCCCATCCCTGCAGGGATGCCTGGCCCAGCACACCAGTGAGGTGTCCCACTTTGACCAGCTCAACTGTGGGCTTCAGGAGTGCTTGAAATTAATCACCCCAGCTTAAAGTGACTTGCAAAACCGACCCAAGATACTCCCTTTGCCTTCTGCAGCCTTATTCTTGCTTGTGTTCATAACATTTGAAATAAAATATGATCCAGAAATTTTGTCTTGTTTGCTGTCGGTTTTTGCTGAAGAACCAACAAGTTTAAAGGGCATTAAAATATTTGTAAATTGAGCTCTCCTTTCAGTGACTTGTCAGGATTTTTACCTCAAAGTATCACAAAATATCACACCAAACCTCTTTCCCTCCCAGGCAGTCAGCTCCTGCCCTCCCAGCTCCTGCCATGTCCTAATCTGGATGGAAAGGTAAGGTCTGTACAGTAAGAGACAAGCAAACAGAAATTTCTAGAGTAAACAAGGTTCTCAAGGTTGTTCTGTCTATCACAAAGGGCACGGCTGGTTCCCCCTCTGCTCATTCTCATTCAAGCAGCTCAGAACCCAGAGCCTGCCCAAAGAGCCCTTCAGAAGTGGCAGTGTTGGAAGGGCTGTGGAGCTGCTGTCCCCTGGGGTGGTGGCAGCCTGTGCTCTCACTGTCACTGTCACTGTGACCTTTGGGAAGCCTGCTCCATGCTCCCCACTCTGCTGGGCCACCAAGGGCACAGACTGGGCACCTTCTTCCACAAGACTGAATTTAACTCCTCATGAAAAATCTCCTGTTTAACTCTTGGGGTGTTTTGGATTTATTTCAGATCCTCATTACTCACAGGCCTAACAGCAAAGAGTCCCAGATGTGAATTCAAGGGACATTTCTGAAAACCCCACATGCTCTCCCTCACCTGCTGCTGCTGTCCCTTCTCAGCCCTTTCAGCCAACATCTCCTTCCTTGCTCCATGTGCATTCCATGCAGAATGCCAGCTCGCCAGAGTGGCTCTTGGTAGGATTTATCCATTTTCACAGCAGTCACAGACACAAGCCCTGCCTGAAGCTCTGAGGACTGTGCAGGCTTTTGCTGGCCCAGCTCCAGCACCATCCTGCCCTGACAGCACACAAACCACCTGAGCCAGGATTATTCTCCTCCCTCCCAAGAGGGCTTCAGGAGACCTGGGATTTTCAGAACATTAAAAATGTCTCAACCCTTTACAAGACTAAACAAAGTCTCACCTGTGCTCCATCCAGCCTAACTGCTCCTTTTAGGCACACTAACTCTTGCTGGATTCACAGCTGCAATCCCTGTCCTATAATCTGTGTGAGCAAATGTTTCATACAAACCTTCCACTTTATTTACATTGTCAGGAGCAGACATGGAAAACAGACATGGAAACTCCCAAGTCCTGCCCACTCCTTTTGCCCAGCTCCTCCTCCCAGTCCAGAGTGGCTGAAGAACCAGAAACCAGAGCCAAGCTGGCACAGCTTCTGCTGTGCCCAGGCATCACTTGACTCACTGCAAACCATCTCCCGGCACTGCTTTGGTGAGTTGTGCAGACACGACAGTACCTTCAGCAGCTCATACAAAATCCCAGGGCTTAGGACACCAGCTTGAACCAACAACACACACTTCACCATCCCAAACCCCACCTCAGGCAGGTGGGACTCCTGCAATGCATTACTGAGCAGCTGTGCCAGCCTTCAGCAGGGCAGAGAACAGGGACACACCCCAGGCAGTGGCAGTGGCATCGCCCCCAGCACTCACCAGCCTCGGCAGGGCAGAGGAGCAGGGACATGCCCAGGGCTGTCTCCAGGCTGTCCCCAGGCTGTCCCCAGGCAGTGGCAGTGCCATTGCCCCCAGCACTCACCAGCCTCGGCGGGCGGGCACTTGCGGATGGTGAAGATCTGGCCCAGCTCCTCCTCCTCCTCGGGCAGCCCCTTCTGCAGGCGCTGCAGCTTGCGCAGGCTCTCGCTGCGCTGGTGCTTCATGGAGCGCACGTGCTGCAGCAGGTTCAGCTTGGCCTTGGTGGAGTAGGTGCACAGCACGCAGTGGTAGTAGCAGCTCTCCCCTTCCAGCCCGCTCTCGTGGTGCTGCAGGTGCTGTGGAGAACAAAGCACAGGCTGTCAGTGTCCTTCATCCCCCGGGATCCAGGGCTGGGCCACCCTGGATTCCAACTGCCACCTGGGAATTCATTCAGGGACCACATGTGGGCACGGGTCAGTGGGACAATGCCTGCTCATCCCAAGGTGTTACACCATCTCCTGCTGAAGAGATGAAAACCAAAACACCCCGAAATGGGCACAAAGCACAGAGGGACACACAACATCACCTCCCTCAGTGGGGGAAAGCACCAGACCCAGCACCAACACCTGCCCACAACCCACTCAGCTCAGTGCTTCACACAGCCTGCTCTGGGAGGGGATCCAACTGCATTACAAACCTAAAATTAAATTTGGTTAATTCTCATGGCAAACTAGGAAGAGCAAAAGCAAAGCAACCCTAGAACACACCAAAGCCATCAGATAGAGAGGTCCTGGAGCAGAGCATGGAGCAGAGCAGAACCAGCCTGTCCATCTCCCAGCTCTCTGCTCCCTGGATCCTGCTCTCACCCCTTGGGTCAGGAGGAAGCAGCAGCCTGCCCTGAAGGATGGCTGGGACAGAGACCTGGGCTGAAGAGCCAAGGTGAGCATGCAGCCAGGCACCACCGTGAGAGGCCAGCAGCTGGAAACACCCTGTGCCCTCCCAGCTGTGTGCCCACAGCCAACACAGCTCATGCTGCACTATCATACCACAGTTAAGGATCTGGCAAAACCTGCAACCCCCTGGTACAGGGGTCTGTGCCTCTGGGGAAACAGGCAGCCACCTCCTGTCATGGAGCCCACAGACATGGAAGAAGCAGAGGAAGAATTCACCCTGCACAGCCACAGCACAGCTGGGGTCCCTTCCCCTCGGGCAGCAGGAGGAATTTCCCAATTCCACAGTAAGGGGGTGTCACTAGTTGAGAAAAACTGAACACCAAGGTGAAACAAGGTGAGATGCCCCAGTGAGGGCTTTGGTGCTCCAGCCCACACCTCACAGTCCAGCTGTGCAGTGCTCCCTGCCAGCTGCTCCAGCCCAGCCCTGATATCTCCCTGGGTCTTTGTGTCATCTCATGCAACTCTCTCCTCACCACACACTTGGCCTGAGGCACAAGCACAGTGATTTGGACATGATCTTGAGGTTTGTCAATCAAAAATATTGCCTACGTGCAGCCAGGACCTTCTGGTAAAAAATTCTGATGCTTATTATCTCAGTTACAGCTGAGATAAGATTAAAGACACATATTACCCAGTGCTGTGTGCCTTGCTCACACCGAGGAAGGAGAGCCCTCTGAGTCTAGGAATGATTAAAAATAGGATATGAGCTGATGCTGAGGCTTCTGATTGGAAGAGTGAGGAAAGAGAATAAATGTATTCTAGATCTGGCTAATTAGACTAGCCTCTTTTGGGATCACTATGTATTTAATTAAATTCACTGTAATATTTGAAGAATCCACGAGGGCATTAATCCCACTGGTGCCCTCAAAAGATTTTTTGCTGTTTTCCCTTATAAGAACTTCTTCCCCATCTCCTGCCTATTGTTTGCATGCCTCACCCTCTCCTTGAGCCACAAGGAGAGAATGGCTCAAGGCAGGGAAGGCCAGAGTGGTGTGCCCATCTCAGGCAGCCCAGCCTGGCTGTGCCCTGAGCCCTGTTCTGGCCCCAGGAACCAGCAGCCCTGTCCCTGCCAGCCCCAGCCACATCCCCACAAACCCCATCCCAGCCTGCTGAGTGCCCACGGGCTCAGCTCCTGCCACAGAAACCCCCAGTGACCCATTAGAGAAAAACCCAGCCACAGGTTCAAGGAAATATTAAGGACATGGTCTCTCTGGAACCAGAGGCACAGTCTGCACTGCTCTCATTTAAAAGGGGCTTTTAGGAAAACATTTGTTTTCAATGGTTTAATAAACATGTCTTACTTTACACTCTTCTTCTGCTTCCTCCCAAACATCTCCTGTGCTGGGGTCAGCCCCACCTGCCTGTGGTGCTGGGGTGCCACGAGCATCACTGCACCTGAGCCAAGCACCCTGCAGCAGAGGAGCAGTGCAGAGGGGAGCCACGAGGCCCTGCCAGTCTGAGCTGAGAGCTGCTGCAGGCAGGAAATGCTGCCCAACACAAGCAGTTATTGCCCATCACACTGCTAAACTTCCCCCTGTGAGAATTTATCCCTGTCACAGCAAACAAATTCAAAATACTAAACCAGAACCTTGTTAGAAGACAAATCAACTCGAAAATCAAAAGAATATATTGTTCCAAGGAAAACCAACCAACTTCTGTCAGCAGACATCGATTGCTGTGAGTCTGAGGGGGTGTCCCCCCTCCCTCCCACAACAGGAAACTTCCAACATCTGGTTCTTCACGCATGGCATGCTAAGTATTGATCAGGGTGAGTCAAAGCTCCACTCTAAATCAGAAGCAGAGAGAGGAGTGCTCTGATGGAAACCAGAGGGCTCAGGAGTGCAGCCCCTGGGCACACGGGGGTCCTGCACCAACAGGCTGCAGCTCTCACAGGGCTGCCAGCACCCACTGCACGCCCCCTCCATCCCCCACACCAACCTCCTGCTGGTACCACCTCTCCTTGCCCAGCTCAGGCCCCCTCACCCTGCACTTTACAGCAACCAGGGAACTGAACAGGACACTGCACCAGCCTCAGCCCACGGCACACAGCACACAGGGCTCCTTGGAGCTGGGACTGCTGCCAGGACTGAGACTGAGCTCTACAGGGAACAAACTCTCCTCAACACCTCTGCAGCTGCTGCTCCAGCTCACAGTCACCATCTGATTTCTAAGCCTTTCTGCATCTTTTTAATTTTAAAAGATGTTAAGCCACTATCTACTCAAAAATCTCTTCTGCATGAAGTTTATTGAGTCGCGGTGCAATGATTCCAATGAATGATTCCAAAAGAGATTTTTCTCCTCATGTAACACTTTTCCTACCTCTGAACTCAGCACTCAGCTCTGTTAGGATGGGTAGAGCTAGCAGTGATTTCAAACAACTGGCAGATGCAGCTGGGGAAGAAGGAGCCAAAAATGCTCTGCAGGTCACGAACGCCACGGGCAGAGGTGCACTGAGCTGGCCTCCTCCACAGCACTGATGTCTGAGCAGCCCAGGGAGCAGCACAGGGAGCAGCACAGGGAGCAGCACAGGGAGCCAGCAGTGCCTCAGTTTACTCAGAGCATGACCCAAGCTCAGGAGCTGCTGGAAGCACTCCAGCCCTGCCAGCAGATCTGCAGGAGAATACCCAGGGACTGCCTCCTCCTGGGCAGGGTCAGACAGGGTAATTAGCCACAGCCTTGCACAGAAACACTTCAGGTGCCAGTGAGGGCTGCAGGCCCCCGGGAGGGACAGGAGGTGACCTTCCAGCAGAGCTGGAGGGGGCTGTGGGTCACCACAGAGGGGACCCGACCTGCTGCAGACCTCAGAGACCTCGTGAACATCTCTGCCCCCTGCGCCTCTGATGTGCTCACCAGATAAATCACACAGCCCTGCAAGGGAGGAATCTGAATTTTTAATGAAAGTCATGTGGCTGCAGCTGTCTGATCCTGGTCTGCTCCAAGTACTCCATAAAAGTCAGGGCTGGCCAATCCATCTTGCTCTCCTTTCACACCTGCAGCCCCAGCTGGAATTTCCTGGAGCTGGGAGCGGCGGTGGGACATGGGGGAGACACAGAGGGGCACAGGAGGACATGAGGGGGACACAGGGGGACATGCTGGCTGTGACCTGGGGACAGCTGGAGTGCCAACAGCCTCCCCCCATCCTCCTGCAAGGGGGGAAAATTGATTCTGCACCCAGGTTCAAAAGCTGAACTTCTGCTCTCTCATATCCAGCCAACACCCTGAATTGTTTCTTGCTCCCAAAGGAGCAGGGTTACAGACCCTTCCCTCCTCCAGCCTCCTGCCCTGTGCATCCCACCTGCATGGGGCAGTGCCCATGGTGGGGCTCAGGCTCGTTTGCCCTGAGTTTCTGCAGCTCAGCTTGTGGTAATGCTCTCTGACCCTTGTGATCCCTACTGGAGGCTGGAAATGAAGCACTCCCTCCTGCCACAGAGGCTGAGGTACCAATCCAAGCCCCCAAAGGCTCGAGGAACAGCCACAAGTGCCCCATTAACAGCCCAGCCTATAGCCCAGCACACCTGTACTTCCTGAGCCCTCCAGCCCTGCCTGGCAATCAACACCTCAGGTGCTCTCCCTGTGAGCCCTACGGCTGGTGCTAGCCATGCTGCAAGGTTCTGGGCTTCCCCACAAACCCAAAAGCAACCCAGCAAATGGGGTTTGCTCCACCAGCCCTTGAAGCCTCATTAAAAGCCAAATATTGCTCAGCCTAAGGATGGAGAGCTCAGCATGGATTTTACTGAACGTTAAATCAACCAGCAAGCATAGCCAGCAAACTCTGTGGCACTTTAACTTTAAATAATGCAATAATTATTGAATTTCCTTTTTATAACTGAAGTGCTGGAATGTAAACAATGGGGCTGTAATTGCAGGAAGGGGGGATCAATAGAGGCAATCGTTTTCAGCCATGTTAATTGTAAATACAATTGCTCCAAGATGTCAGCCTCGTTCTTCTCGCTCCCAGAATCATCCTAACGGATGACAGAGTCCAACTTTCCCATTACAGCTGTTCGTTCCTTTAAGAGGTTCTCAATCAGGTCTGATCAATCTGTCAAGATAATGCATAGAGTAAGTAAGACTCTTCCAAACACAAGCTCCCAATCAATAGCCCGGATCTGCTTAATGAGGAGGGGCTAAAGCCCAGGGGGAGGCACAGCCCCAGCTCCTGCCTGGCTCCACACCAACTCCTGCACGGGGCCTGGAGAGCTCTGACAAGGCCATTGCTTATGCTGCCCTGAGGAGCAGCATCCCTGCACACCCACAGCCCCACGGGCTCTGTGGGCAGGGAACAGCACAGCTTCACAGAAAGCAAGTGCCAAGAAAGGCTGGACTTGTAATCACATCCCCCACACCTTCTTCATTGTGCAACAGACCTGCAAGCACTAATTAATCATTCTTGGAAGAGATGCCTGAAGATGCAAACCTGTCTGGGGACAGCCGACAGCCAAGAGCTCCACTGAGACTCCTCCCAGGGAGGATTCCTCCCCACGCCCCGAGGAAGGACAAAGTGCAGGGAGCCAGCCCCTCCCAGTGCAGGGCAAACAGAGGGATGCTGGCTGAAGGGCTCTCCAGGGAGGGAGGAGAGCAGCCAGTGGTGCTGCTCTCCAGCTGCAGTACCTAACTCCAGCAGCACAGGTGCCCCTTGCACACCTGGGGCACCCAGAGGGGAAAGTGCCAGGTCTGGCTGAGCTGGGCACTCTCCTGCAGCACCCAGCTCTCTCCTCTCCCACAGCTGTGCTGCAAAGACTTGCCAGCACAGGAAATCCACTCTTGGGCCATTACAACTCCAGCTGCAGAGAATCTCCCAGATGCCCAAAGTCTCCCCTGGGAGACACAGGCACAAGAGCTGCTGCCCATGGAGATGCACACAGGAGTGTGAGTATCGATCCTATAATTACAGTGCCAAAACCACAGCACCAGGAGAGCACATTTCCTATCAGCTGCCCTGAACTGCTGCCTCAACCCTGCCTGCCTGGCTCCACCACAGGACCCACAGCAGCCCTGCAAGGGCAAGGTGCTGCTCACCTGTGCTGTGCACCTGTGCTGCTCACCTTGCTGGGCTGCTCACCTGTGCTGTGCTGCTCACCTGTGCTGTGCACCTGTGCTGCTCACCTGTGCTGCTCACCTTGCTGGGCTGCTCACCTGTGCTGTGCACCTGTGCTGCTCACCTGTGCTGTGCTGCTCACCTGTGCTGCTGTGGCCAAGGGAACCAACACACTTGACACAGTGCCCTGTGCTGTGAGCAGCCAGCAGTGAGGGATGTCCCCCAGAGCCAGCCTCACCCAGCAGCTCCCGTGGAGCAGCCAGAGCTCAACCAAAGCCTGCACTAGGGACACTCTGATCCTCAGGAAAGCACAGGTTTGTCACCTCATATTTCCAAGGGTGCTGTCATCCCTGGAGAAACACAGTGGAAAAGCTGCACTTTTGCCTGCAAAGCACTGTATGGACAGCAATAAGATGAAGGGATGAAAAAAGAAAAAAAAAATGGTGCCAGAATGCAGCAACATCTCCAAAGAAGAGGCTCAGGGCTTCCAGCCCCTCCTTTCTCAGTGCTGGGACAGGCAGAAGCTGAGGAATTCAGGGAGCCTCATGTTTTCCAGGGTCAGGAAAACAAATAGGGAAAAAACAACTGAAGACAGTAACCATAAGCAGGCCTCACAATGCCACTGCCCAGACCTTTACAACATATTTTATACATCTACTTGAAAATAATCAGTTCAGTGTGAGCTGCTAAGCTGTGAACACTCAGGTGAACTAGAGCAGCCTGGGAATATCGAAAAACACTGGATAAAAAGTAAATTATGTAATCAAAAGGTCTGGGGGGAACCTGGAAAGACAGCAGGATCGAAATCTGTTGTCCATATTGTAATTGTGTAGCTGCTGAGTGATTGAAGAGGCTTTCTGCAGCACAGAGCCAGGCTGGGGCTCTCCATCCCCCGATGCTGGGTTTCCTCCAGCAGCCCCAGGAATGATCCCTGAGTTACAGCAGGGCTCTCTGGAGCAGCACAGGCTCTGTGGAACACACTCCTGGCTCTGGTGTTGATAGAGCAGCTCAGACGGCACCCAAACCCTCTGTGTGTGTGGAGCCTGCCTTAGGGACTGAAATTAAAATGCTATTTCCCCCCACATGAAGTGGGTCTCTGAAGGAACAGCCTGAGCAGTGTCAGACTGGCACTCTGTGCCCTGCCCCTCACCTGGGCACCCAGGTGTGCAGTCCCTCCTGCCCTGCCCGGCTGCAGGTGCCCCAGCACGGGGTGAGGTCCCTCCCAGCAGGACAGGGGACAGCAGGGACCCCACGTGCAGCCAGGGACTGCTGTACTAATGCCATGAAGCCATGGGGGCAGGGGAGCAGCACAGCCAGGCAGCCTGAGCTCAGGCTAGTTAATAAAGCACTCGGACACAGATGAACTCCCCTCGCCCGGGATTTATTGCTTCTTCCATCTCCAGGGAAGAGTGATGGACTGAAGCTCTCCTTGTTTCCATACTGCTTCTTTATAACTTCTCACAGCACCTCAACTCCCAGCAGAACACCAAAAACACTAACAGCAATGCACAAGACAGTTTTTCAATGCTCTCCATAAATTGAAGAATATCAGTACCAATGCCAAGGAGGACACAACCTCCCCTTGCAGGAGCCAACAGAGATCCACAGAAAATAAAAGAGCCACCTCATCCTTTGCCACAGTCCACAGCAAGGAGTTTTCAAGATAAGGGAGGAAGGAAAACTAAAGGATGGTGTGATGGACTAATATGACAGAATGGAAGCAGAAAGAGGAAATACAAAATACTGCTGGAGTCTTGCAGCTGAGGTGAAAACCAGCAGGGCTGGGCAGCCAGAGCACCTCTGGGGCACCTGAGCAGGACAGGAGCACCAGCTGATCCCACACTGCACTGCCAAAGTAAGTTCTTTAAGTGTCTGTGAAACACAAACACAACACACAGCACCACGGAAATGCCCGTGAGAAAATAAATAATTCTTCATTCAGTGAAAGCTTTGGATTGTATTAGACAAAGCCTGGGGCAATGTAATGAAAGAGGAAGATAAAAAGAAATGGAATAATTACTCACAGAATGAGGCAAGAATCCTGCTGGAAAAATATGTATGGAACTACTTATAATTAAGAACCAAAATAATGTCTGCACACAAAGGGCTGAATTAAGGCAACCTGCTACTTCCTGTGTTCTAGAAGGTTGTGAGGGCTCCACAGACTCATGGCCACTAATGTGTCCTGAGTACAGAAAATTATGCAGTTGCTCCTTGCCACAGACACCTGAGCAACTACTCTGCAAGGAAAGGCACCAAGCTCCTGGGGAGAAGAAACCTGCCAAGCACAGCCTGCTCCAGATTCAAGTGGGAACCTCTGCAGCCCCTGGGCACGTCATGGCTTCCAGCAGGAAGGACACACCAGCAGCACAACTGTCTGGCCCATGGATTCTGCAGCCTAGGAACACCTGGGTTTGCTGCTCTCTATTTCCTCTGTGTATCTAAACTCTGATTCAACTGTGGTGCAATTCTGCAGAGGGACCTACACGAGAACAGAATGGCTCTGAGCACCAGTTGCAGCTATTCCCTCCAAGACAGACTGCAGCAATGGAGAACACAGAGAGCAGGAGCCCAGTGAGGCAAAGAGAGCAAAGCTGAGAGGATGAACATCTCTGCCCTTGGTGCTCTGTTCACGTGTGCCTGCATCCACTCTGCCTTCCCAGCTACAGAAACCCCTGGGAAAATCCAGCCCCACTGGTTTTAGCCATCCTGGCTCTGCAACCCAGTGGGCAGCCTGCAGACACAGGGGTCAAGGACAAACCTTTGGAGGCAGCACTGGTCAGCTCCAGCAGGGTGTACTGACCCCTGCAATGAAAAACCACAACAGAGGCAACACAACCTCTGGCAGGAGCAGCATCCACCCACAGCAGAAAGGTGGGAGGAGGTAACAGGGCTAAAGCCCTTTAACTGAAATTGCAGGTGTAACTCCAGTTACCCCAACTGCCCCAAAATTCTCATTTGCGTGACGACACGTGCCACGAGCACTCAGGGCAGCATGGCTGGTGATCCCTGGGCACTGGGCAGTGCAGCCCTGCCCCAGGCACAGCTCAGAGCTGTGGGTGCTGTACCTGCCCCTGCCCCAGGCACAGCTCTGGCTCTGTGGGTGCTGTGCCAGCCCCGTGCCCTGCCCCAGGCACAGCTCAGAGCTGTGGGTGCTGTGCCAGCCCCGTGCCCTGCCCCAGGCATAGCTCTGGCTCTGTGGGTGCTGTGCCAGCCCCAGTCCCTGCCCCAGGCACAGCTCAGAGCTGTGGGTGCTGTACTAGCCCCTGCCCCAGGCACAGCTCTGGCTCTGTGGGTGCTGTGCCAGCCCCGTGCCCTGCCCCAGGCACAGCTCTGGCTCTGTGGGTGCTGTGCCAGCCCCGTGCCCTGCCCCAGGCACAGCTCTGGCTCTGTGGGTGCTGTGCCAGCCCCGTGCCCTGCCCCAGGCACAGCTCTGGCTCTGTGGGTGCTGTGCCAGCCCCAGCCCCTGCCCCAGGCACAGCTCTGGCTCTGTGGGTGCTGTGCCAGCCCCAGCCCCTGCCCCAGGCACAGCTCTGGCTCTGTGGGTGCTGTGCCAGCCCCGTGCCCTGCCCCAGGCACAGCTCTGGCTCTGTGGCTGCCCTGCCAGCCCTGGAGCAGCCGCCAGGCGAGCGCTGCTCTCCTTCCCCACCAAAAGCCCCGAGGCCTCGCGTGTGCACTAACCACAGCCCTTTGAGAGCTCGTGTATTTACAAACTAAGGCATGCTGGAATCAAAGGGGATACCATATGACATAATTCACATTAAAATGTCAACAGGCTGACAATTTATAGAGTCAATCCACCGGAGGTGGGGAGAGCTAAGGCGCAGTAATTGTTTAATTCCCGCTTAAACCAGCAGCAGCTTCACCCTCAAAGCAGCACGGCGTGCACGGCCCCGGCTGCTGCCAGCCCTGGTGCCAGCCTGGCCCTGGGCCAGCACGGATGCAGGCAGTGGCCTTGGCCATCCACTGGCACCAAGCACCCCTGGGGACATGGGATGCAGCTCCAGCCCAGCCCATGGCAAATATTCACCATCAGCACAAGAACAAGCAGTTTTCTGGGAGGGCAGAGTCCCTCTGGTCAGGACTCTGGTGCCCATGTCACACCTGGGCACAGCACAGCTCCTCTGCAGGGGACACAGCAGGTAACACCCCGGGGTGCCAGTGAAGGAACCGACCCACAGGGCCTGGCACTGCACGGCCCTGACCCCAGTGAAAACACCACAGCACTGGAACAATGAGAGCATGGAGTGTCCCGGCCATAAACCCCTCGGGGCACACGGGAACTGTTTACCCAGGTAGAGGCAGCAGCTCTGCCCACACCACACACGTTGTGTTGTTCTGTGATGTTCCACAGCGGTGCCTCAGCCCGCAGACACCCCTGCTGCCAACGTGGCTTGTAGCTTGCAGTAAAGCATAAGGTAGGCAGGAGAGGGAAGCCTGCACCACTGGGAGAAGTTTTACCTGGATAAACCACAGCCAATAAATTTTCTATAAATGCCAGCTAATGCTGTCCCTTGGAGAGCGCTGGGCAGGGACTGCCGGGCTCCAGAGCCCTCGGCACAGCCTCGCTGTCTGTACATAAACAGTAACACCTCATTCTCTCTTCTACCTCATTAACTGAAACGCATTAAAACAAGTGTGCACTGGGAGCAGCAAATGAGACTGTTAAACCAAGCTGATATAATCCTCATCAGCTGTGGGAAATGAGCACACATCCATTACACTGAATCAAGCCGCCAACTGCGACTCGCCGCGGATGCTGAGACCCCAGGAAGATGCTCTTCCCCCCAGCTGTACCAGACAGCTCAGCCCCTGCCTCCAGCACTCTCATGGGGACTCCCAGAGTGCTGGGGCTGCATTTCCATCCCAGCAGCTCCCCACAGCACACAGTGGGGGCCCTGGTCCCACTCTGCAGCCCAGTGCTGTCCGAGCCCGCTGTGTCAAGAAGGAATCTGCTCACTGAGATGCAGGAACCATCAACTCCTCCAGGAGCCCAGGAGAATAAAAGGCTGAGGCAGCAGAGCAGACACACAGAATATGGGATGTTTCCCCAGCCCAGAGCTCCATGGAGACATGGCCTGGCAGTGTGACAGTACCTGAGCACAGGTGATGGACACGTGTTCTCAGCCTGCAGAGCCACACAAGGGGGATACAGACAACAAACACTGATAAACCAGCACTGACACCAGTGTGCCACAGCTGTCCCCATTCCCCTGCTGCTGAACAGGGGGAGGCTCAGCAGAGGCTGGCAAGAGCTGTCACACAGTGACCACTGATGTCCAGCACACAGGAGCAGCTCCACACAAGGATATGAGCTGCTCCCTTCTTCTGCAGGACCATCGTGCCACGGCTCTGCCTTCAGGAGAAAAGACTTGCTTAAAATATTGAAGAAATGTTCATTCTGCCTCCCTGCTGAGGAGGCAGAGCAGGGAGCCCTCCTGATGCTGCAGGAACCAGACAGACCACATTCACCTCAGGCAGACAGACAGACAGACAGCACTCTGTGCCCTCCACCACCTCGGGTCTGAACTGCTGACCTCACCAGAGCAGCTCAGGTTTCCAGACTCTCTTTTCGTGATGTCAGGCAGAGCTGATGAGGCAGGATGGGGTCCCCTCTGCCTCAGCCCTGCGCTGGCAGCAAGAATGTAAACAATGCCTCCAAGGCTCCCAGCTGCTATTGCAGTTTTTGGCTCAGCAGAGCTGCCGCACGGCGCTCCCCCAAGGGCAGGCTGTGCACAGAGCAGCTGCCGGGGACTCGCTGCTCCCTGTGGAACGGGACACCCCGGGCTCTCCCCGGCAGCCTGCACAGGCATTCTGAACGGGGCCCATGAAGTCTGTTTAACCAGCGTGATGTGTGCAACAGAATCACAAAGAAACAGGCATTTAAAGTGACATCTGTTGGATTAATTAGCTGTGTAATTAGCCTCCCCTCTGTGGAGACAGGCTTTGTTGCTGCTGCCAGAAACTTCCCCAGGTGATTCTCTCTGTATCCATCCCTCGGAGCCCAGGGAGTGGGTGAGGTGGGGCTGTAGTGCCCCAGCGAGGGGCAGCAGTCAGCCCAGGGGCAAGAACTGGCTCACAGAACCCCAGCTGCTGCACCTGGGGGTGGAACCCAGACGGGAATGTCCATCACCCCGAGCACATCCTGCAGGTCTGCTGAGAGCAAAGGCAGCGATACAAGTCGGGCATTTATATCCTCCTCAGTTAAAGCAGGACATCCCAGTCTCCTGCAGGCAGCCCCCACCTCCTCTGCAGCCCAGAGCTGGCCCGGACACAGCAGCCGCTGCACAGCCAGCCGAGCCACGGCCAGCCCAGCAGCAGGAGAAGTCCCGGGGTGATCTCCAGGACACAGGGGAAACCCGGGCGCTGGAACAGCGCGCTGCTCGGTGCAGGCAGCTCCCTGCTAGATGTGCTGGGCTCTGCCCGCAGCCCGGGCGCAGGCACCCAGCCCTGCCCTGTGCCACTGCTCCTGCAGCCCGGGATCTGCAGCAGCTGCAGCCAGCCTCACCACGGCCCCGCCAGCCTTAGCCCAAGGCTCCGCTTGCAGAGAACCTGTTGCACAAGTACAACTTATTGCCTAATTTGACTTGCAGAACCTGGCTGCCCACGTCACAGCACAGGAGCAGGACTTTTACGACTGGCAAGGAGGGGAAAAAGCCCATTATGGGATTAAGTTATGTATCGTGCATACATTATTGATTGTAATTGAATGAATTCCCTATGAGATAGCAAACACAGAACCTCCCAAGTGCTTCCATAGCAGTTCTGGGGACTTTGTTTCAAGAGTTTCTTTAGGAACAGCTCAGTTAAAGCTGGAGAAGGATGACACAGTGTCCTGCAGCCCAGTGCACTGGCACAGCCAGACAGAAACCAGCCCTCCCTGCCAGGGCACACAGAACAGCGTGGGGAAAGCACCTCGAGGGCCCCTCCTGCCCTTCCAAGCAGCCCCTGTCAGAGATGGATGCTAATGAAAGCCCATCCATTATTTAGCGAGGTCGTCGCCAGCGAGCCTACAGCTGCAGAACTGCTGCCCAGGCAGCAAAACCTGACCCAGCCCGGCCAGCAAAGGAGCTGAGAGCAGCCTGAGGGCTTCGAGGCTTTTTGCCTGTGTTGAGGAATCCACCTGGGCCAGCAGCTGGGCAGACTAAAACGCCAGCAGCTCTGGGCTCCAGCCCAGGACAAGAGGCTGTGAGCTGCCAGCCCTTGGGACAGCAAAGGGCACCAGTTTGGGTGACACCAGCCAGGTGAATGGACACTGGGACACACTCCTGCTGCCACAGAAGCCAGGAAAAACTCAGATACATAGATCACAAAGAAGCTTGACAAGGCGTTTTTCTGTTTGATTTTTTCCCTTTGTTTGGTTTGTTTAGCTGGGTTTTGCAGCCCATTCTCCCACATATTTTGAATTGTAAACCCTGTCTGACCGAGGGCTTTTAGCCCCGTGTTCTGGGAGCTCCTGGCCCTGCTGTGTGACCAGGGCTCCTGCTCCAGCTGCACTCTCCCTCCTTTGTTATTTACGTTGCTTTTACAGGGTGGTTTCTTTATTAAGCTGCTGGCTGCACATGGCTCAGCACTTACTGGAAAACTTGAAAGAAAACCCTAAGTGACAGAGGCCATAAATAAAACACAGAGCAAGAGATGCTGTGTGCTCTCAGCAGTTCTGATTCCAACCTTTCAAAAAGCAGTGCAGAGAAAGGAAAAGTTCTGTGAGCCTGTACTAACAGACTTTGGCATTCAATACCTAAAGGAAGGGAAAAACATCTTTTAATGCCAGGTGATGCCATGGAGAAATCTGTCACTCAGAGGAACTGAAACCCCATGGAGCAGGTGTCTCAAAGGGTTAAACTGACACGGAGAGCTTTTTGTACCCCAGTTCCTGTCAATCCCAACAGGACCAAAGGTGCTGCATGGTAAGGGTCCATCCTTCCCACACTGGCAGCTCAGATCCTTTCATTACGAGTTTATCCAAGACTAGAGGATGCAGATTCAATTAAAGGTTTTGGAGACCATCTTTAAAAACAACTTTGTAGGGAGACTTCAATAAGTATTTATTTCCCTTGTGAAGCTGCCACTGGAATTTGTCTTAAACCTTGCAGGAAATCAGCTCAAAGTCCTTCATATGCTGTAATTTAAATGGGCTTCAGGCACAATTTGTGCTGCTCAAGAGTGTAATTCACAGCTCTGATGCTGCATCTGCATTCCAAGAGATAAACTTGCAAAAATGAAGCCAAAACACACTGAAGGCAGACAGTGAGTAAACCAGAGTTAACAAAGCTCTAAATCTCCTAATGAGCACGACAGACTTTCTGTGAGCAGCGTTACCCCAAGAACCTTAAAAGGCAGAGATGGGAGGAAGTGTGTGATAAAAATCAAAACCCAAACACATCTCCTTTTGCCCACAACATCATCTGGGTGTTTCAGAACTGAATGAGCCCAGCTCCAAACAGAGCCCTTGGGCAGGTGCCTGGTCCCCAGAGCCCTCCTGCACTGGAGTCCTACAGGGAACATCTGTCAGCCAAGTTTTGGGGTGAGAGGAATCTCAGCTTGACCTTACTGCAGAATTAGGGCAAGACTAATTCACACCAATCCAAATGCAGCTTGCTTTTAACTCCATTTTTGGATCACTTACAAACACAGAAACGCCCTATATCCTTTCAATCTTTTCTCTCCATTGTGGGAAGTTATTTTTATTTTACCTTCTGTCTCTCATCCTCTCTCAACCTCCCCAGCCCTGCCCAGACCTCTTCCCCAGTGAGTTCATGAAGAATCTTACCAAAGCCCCTGGTTATCCCCTGCCCCCAGTCCAGCCCTGCCTGGTCCCTTCACACAACTGACAGTGCTGCAAGAGACTCTCCTCCAAATGTCTGCTTTCCCCTTCCTAACCCACATGCCTCCTAGGACTTTTCTATCCCAGTTTCTATCAATCTGCTGACTCCATGCTTTGCAGTTTCTGGCCCACAGTTCTGCCAGGAGCCCTGTCCCCTCCCGTGGGCTCCTCCAGAACTCTGCTGAGCACAGTCCTGCTAAGTCAGGGACTTTTCCTTCATGGCTCCACCACCTTCAGGATTTATCCTCCATACAGAGGAACCTTTCAATTCTGCTCTCAAACACATGAGAAGAATTCTCTCCTCCTTCCCCTCCCTGTAACACAGCCTTCTTCTCTTTCCCTACCTCCACATGCAATTCTTTCCTATTTGATCACACTGGACTTGCTGTGGACTTTGGCCATGTTCCCCTGCTCTGCTTTCTCAGGGCTTGTTACATTTAACACAGGCACCCCTAAGGTACTTTTTGGTAACTCCTCTGTGACCCACACACATCACAGCCTTTGCTGCATCCAACAGTAGCTCACCCATTTTCACATAATTTTAACTTCAAAGTCAGCAACTATCACAGAAGGTTTTCCTTCTGCCTGGTTCTATTATAGAAGGACATTGCATTTGAATACATTATCACCACCATCATTCTGTAGCTACATCTCATACAATATTCCATGCATCCTCTGGGACTCAGACCTTTTTGGGATTTTCCAGTAAGTCTCTTTGAGAATGCTGTGGCTGGTAAAGGAGACACAAGCTGCTGTGGGAGAGGCCTGATGGGGCAATGCTGCTCTATGGTGGGACTGAGGCTTTCTGCACATCCTCCTTCCTTTCTGTCCAAGTCAGCACAGATCCACAGTCCCACCACCACCAGCACCACCAGCACTGATATTAAAGAGTCCTTTTCCTGCACACTCCTCATCTCCAGCTAACAAAGAGCCTCTGTGCATGGCACCATGTAACCCAAACCCTCTCCTTCAGACTCCCTGCTCCCTAAAAAAGTGAACTCAGCACTTGGAAGCACTGAAAAGGAAGACACTGAATGAACTCATTGAAGGCACTTGCTGGCAGTCTGGCCAGCAGTGTGTTTCTTCAGTGCTTCTTTGTTTAAACTTCTTCTGAGCTGCACATTCTGAACTAGAGATTGTCAGGAAGTTGTAGGAAATGTCCAAACCTGGCTCTGTCTCAAGCAGATTAATTCCTTCTGGAACTCCACCTGTGCACAGAGGCTGGGAACTCGTGCCCAACCCCTTCCAGATGTGTGAACGCTGCTGTGCTCCACGCCTGGTGTCAGCTCTGTGCTCACGAGGACACACCTGGCTGCTGCTCCAGACTGCCCCAGCTCACAGCCCCTGTCACCCACCCAGCACACACCAGGGGAAGGGGGTCTTCAAACCCAGCATCCACCTCAAGGCACAACATCCACCTCAGAAATGCAAAGCCATGCACTGGCAGTGCTGCTCCTGCTTCCAGGGAATTCCCTGGGATATAAACCCACCCCTCAGCATCCACCTCAGAAATGCAAAGCCATGCACTGGCAGTGCTGCTCCTGCTTCCAGGGAATTCCCTGGGATATAAACCCACCCCTCAACATCCACCTCAGAAATGCAAAGCCATGCACTGGCAGTGCTGCTCCTGCTTCCAGGGAATTCCCTGGGATATAAACCCACCCCTCAACATCCACCTCAGAAATGCAAAGCCATGCACTGGCAGTGCTGCTCCTGCTTCCAGGGAATTCCCTGGGATATAAACCCACCCCTGAGGCAGAGGAGAGGCACAGGCACCACATTCCCCCAGCAAGTGCTGATAAAATAAAAGGATTTCCACTCTTGCCACACAATTCTGGGAGGACAGCAAGGAACTTGGAGCACACAAAAGTGAAGGAAAGGTTACCAGACCCTTCCAGTGTTTTGCCACTGCTGTCCCCTCGCCCCTGGCAGGGAACAGACCTGACAGAAGCTGTTGCAAGGTGCAGGACAGAGATGGCAGCAGAAGACTGGACCTGCTCCCCTGGCACTGGAGTGCTGCAGGAGACTGAAAGCTTCACCCCACTACAGACTGACAAGTGTCTCCAGATCACATTTTCTGGCAGCAAATAGCACTGACAGAAGTGGCACTTGGGCAATGTAAGCAGCCAACAACATGTGATTTAGGAAAAAAATGGCAAAAGCAGCAGAATAAGGAGGATTGTGTGTGATAAGCCCAGTGTGTGCTCTCACCCAGCAGCATCTGGAGAGGATTTTCTCCAGCAGGCAGGGAAGAACTCGATTACATCCAGTTAACTGTGCTCTAAACTGATTATGCATGTGCCAGGCTAATGGATTACATTAGCAAGAGGAAAAATAACATCCAATCAATCTCAATTTACTGCAGACCACACCAAGGCCTGAGAGAAGAGAAACCATTCTGTGAACTCCCCCCAGTGCTGCTGCATCCCTGCAGTTCTCAGCAGACATGGCATCACAGCTGCTCCAAGGGCTGGGAGCTGTGCTGGGGCTGCTCCAGCCTCACCAGAGAGGCTTTTCCACACCATCAAGCCCTGAATCCAGCCTCTGCTCCAAGCTCTAGCCAGCCACACTGGAAGGCCAACACATGGGGCATTGCAAAGGAATCCATTGCTCTGGAACGTGTTATCCTTCAGCTGCTGTTCCCTGCTGTTGTGTCAGAGGCAACACAGGGCTGTAGCAGCACTGAGACTGCCCAGGCCTCTCACAAACCTGAAAACTGGCTATTACTCTTTGCCTGCCCAAGGAAAACATCCTAGGAATCTTTATTACAAAAACCTACGCCTGTCCCCTGATGCTGATGGGATATTTTTTTTCCTCTTTCTTCTTTTTTTTCCCCTTTTCTCTCCCCTCATTGAGGGAATTCTAGTGCCCCAGTTGTTTTCCCCACTGCAGATGAAAAGCCTGGATAAAGAAAGCTTTAAACCTTTGCAATGTATACTTATAACAACAATATTACGTGTAAAAAAATCATAATACAGCTTTCAAACAACTCTCCTGTACCCCAAACTGACCTCCACAGAGGAGTTCTCCTCTCTCCTGCCCCCAGTTTCCAAGCTGTGTCACTCCCTCAGGTCTCCTGCACACCAGAGCAGAGGTGTGTGTGCAGACCTGATCATTTCAGAGCCAGACTCTGCAGGGGGAGGCAGGATCCAGCTCAATGGAGCAATCACTGTCCCACCACCCTGGCCTCAGCCTGAGCCCAGAGAAACACAGCCCTGCTCTGAGCAGCTCCCCATCAATTCCACACAGATCCAACACCCTCAGCTCAAGGCAAACCTTTTATGATGCTCCTGGTTATCACCTTCCCCCTGAATCTGCTGGAACTGTGAAATCCTAGGAAAAATCCAGGAGTTTTGAAAACATGTCTACCCTGCAATGTGGGTGGGTACTACAGAGCTCAATGTCAAGTCTTAAATTTTTGTTACATAAAGAAAAGTTTTCCAAGAAATAACTAACAAGTGCAAGGTATACTCTGTGTGTATCTAAAGAAACCTCAGCACAACGGGGGGAAGGCAGGAAGAAAAGGATGAGGACAGAAAGAAAATAAAAGAAGCTGTGAGGAATGAGCAGACAATGAGTAGGAGAGCACGTGTGAACGGAGGGGATGCTGCAGAGATTTATGGCAATTTGTACCTGATTGTTCATACTAAAGCTATTATGGGATGATTAGAGAAAAAGGTGAAGCTTTAAGTCCAGTGAAAATCAATAGAAACGTCTGGAGCAATTCTGCTGCACGAGTGAAAGGACTATTTACTGTATCCGGAGCTCCTCTTGGGTTACAGCCCACAGGGCTCGGCCAGAGGGAGGGGCTGGGGCCAGAGGGATGAGCCAGGAAAGACAAGAGGGTTATAATGGCTGTAAGGAGAGCAGCACACACGGGGAGGGCCGGGAGGGAAGGTAAAGACAACAGGACGGGAGTGACGGCCCAAGCAGCACCGGCATGAACACACACAGCGCCTCCAACAACACGCACACGTGCGGCTCCCCTGGCAGACCCTGTGCCACCCCTGTGCCACCCCTGTGCCAGGCCTGTGCCACCCCATGTGCCAGGCCTGTGCCACCCCTGTGCCAGGCCTGTGCCACCCCATGTGCCAGGCCTGTGCCACCCCTGTGCCAGGCCTGTGCCACCCCCTCTGCCAGGCCTGTGCCAGGCCTGTGCCAGGCCTGTGCCACCCCTGTGCCAGGCCTGTGCCACCCCTGTGCCACCCCTGTGCCATCCCTGTGCCACCCCTGTGCCAGGCCTGTGCCATCCCTGTGCCACCCCTGTGCCATCCCCTGTGCCATCCCTGTGCCACCCCTGTGCCACCCCCTGTGCCAGGCCTGTGCCACCCCATGTGCCAGGCCTGTGCCACCCCTGTGCCACCCCTGTGCCACCCCTGTGCCACCCCATGTGCCAGGCCTGTGCCACCCCTGTGCCACCCCCTGTGCCACCCCTGTGCCACCCCCTGTGCCAGGCCTGTGCCACCCCCTGTGCCAGGCCTGTGCCACCCCTGTGCCACCCCTGTGCCACCCCTGTGCCACCCCTGTGCCACCCCATGTGCCAGGCCTGTGCCACCCCTGTGCCCTCCCTGTGCCACCCCTGTGCCAGGCCTGTGCCACCCCTGTGCCATCCCTGTGCCACCCCTGTGCCAGGCCTGTGCCACCCCTGTGCCATCCCTGTGCCCTCCCTGTGCCACCCCCTGTGCCAGGCCTGTGCCACCCCTGTGCCATCCCTGTGCCCTCCCTGTGCCACCCCCTGTGCCAGGCCTGTGCCACCCCTGTGCCACCCCATGTGCCATCCCTGTGCCACCCCTGTGCCAGGCCTGTGCCACCCCTGTGCCACCCCTGTGCCATCCCCTGTGCCACCGACCACACCAAAAGCCTTCGAGTGACACAGAGTGACAAACTCCTATGGGAAAGAGCCAACAAACCACGGACAAAGCTCGCCTTGCACAGCTTTTCTAGCAGCAGTTGCTATTTCTGTGCAGGGTACCACAGCTGCAGTGCCACAAGACACACCAGCCCCCTCTAAAGCACTGTGACCATCCACTGCCCCAACGTGGACGAGCAGCCACCAGCAGAACACAGCACGCACAGAGACTGGGTGCCAGTGGAGAGCTCTCAGCAGCTCACCTCCAGGGGGTCACAATCCCCTGTGGTTCAACCGAGATCCTCCTTGAAAAAGGCAAGGAGAGGAAGCAGAGACAAGCCTACCTTGTAGAGCTTGAGGCTGGCCTCGTGCCTCGAGTTGACGGTGTGCAGGCGCAGCTTCTCCAGGCTGTTGGTGTAGTAGTCGCACGCGTTGCACTTCAGATGCACCGGGTTCCCGATGGCCACGCACTTGAGCCTCCACTCGTTGGCCTTGCCCCCCTCCTTGATGTGTGCCACCAGCTGGTACTTCTGCACGTGCTTGTCCGTCTTGCAGTGCAGCTGGAAGTTGGCCTTGAGCTGCGTGTTGTAGCGGCACAGCTTGCACTGGTACGAGTCGCCCAGCACCGCCTTCCACTCGTCCTCGGGCAGGCTGCGCTCCACGTTCATGTGCAGCCCCAGCATGTCCAAGTTATCTGTCGTGAACTTGTTGCACACGGCGCACTGGAAGAGCTTCAGGGACGGGTCGTTGGTCTGCGTGAAGCTCTCCCCCAGGTTCATCAGCTCCTCAGACACCAGCTGCCCGCCGCCCAGACGCATGTCCAGCGGGATCTCGCCACCCACTGCGCAAGGAAACAGGACACAGGGCGTCACAAAGGCTCCGCCCCAGCCAGAGACGGACACAGAGCGGGACACAAGCTGCTCCCAAGTGCCACCCGTGTACCCAGCAAGGCACGGTGACACCACTGGGAGCTCTGGGCCTCCCTTCGCAGGCTCCTCTGCGCTGCTGGGCTGCACCAGAGCTGAAGAGAAAAGTTACTGTCACCCAGCCCTCCGCCTGTCAAAGGCAGCAAAAAACCCTACAGGCTTCGAGAGGATGAACAATTCCACAGCACCACTCTGAAAGTTTCTGTGGCTATCTCAACAACGGCATTAACGCTTCATTCTGGTTTTTGTTGCCTCTCTGCTTGTGCAGTAGCCAAGCACAGTCCCTACCACACAAAACAAAGGTCATCAGTCACAAGCCCAGGTGATGGCCACATCACAGGGGTCACCACACTGCCCTCACAAGCTGGCAACACTGCAGAGCATGGCATGGACAGCAACCACCTGAGAAGTGCCACTCCTGCACCGGTGTATCTCATCTCTTGTCCAAGAGTGCAGAATGGTGAAGAATCTTCTAAAAACAGTTTCGACAAGGTAAAAACAACAACTAAAGAGGGTGTGAAATCATGTCAAGGACAGCCAGGAGAAGCCTGTGTTTGTCAGGCTGACTTCAAACTAGAGCTCTACTCTGTTCATTCACAGCTACTGAGCACAACCAGGCTCCTACCCCCACCAGAGCACCTGAGAGATGCAGACAGAGAAACTCTGCACAAGCACAGAGACAAACCAGGACTCCTGTGCCTCTTTGCTCTCCTTTTCTGTTTTTAAGACATTTATGCTCTTTCTACAGCTTTTTGGTATTTTACCTTGACTTGATGTCACAGCTCAGCTTAACAATCCTATGAAAGGAACCAGGTCAACAATTCCTCAGTTAATCAAAAAAGAGATGTTATTTCCTTAACTTTTAATTTCCTATGTTGCAAGTTATTTGCTGAGAAGCAAATGCTCTTTAAGACACTCTCTCCTGAACTCACCATGCAGAAAAAACCCAAAAGCAGACTCTTGTGAATTATTAATGTTCTGCTTAGTTTTGGACAAAGTATAAGAACGGGAAAGATCTGCTCCACTTCTTGCCAAGCTCACAGCGTGTGCCCGAGTCAGAAGGGCCAGCCTGGTGTCAAAAGGGTTATTAACAGGGGCAGGGCCTCCCCCTGCAACCACCAAGTGCACAGCTCACAAACTGCTCTCCAGGCAGCTCGGGACATCCAACGCCCCGTCATTTACCTGAGGAGCTTCAGTTAAAACACTCCCAAATTACAACTGCCCCGTGCCTCACTAAGGAGGTGCTCTGGGCTTCAGAATTCTCCAGTCCCGTGGGTCACTGGCAGCAGACAAACACCACCCTTTCCACCCCTCCCAAACCTGCTTACCTCATCTTCTCAAGGCAACACAACATGGAACAAACCTACCCCAAACAAATACACCTGCCTTTGGGAGTGCCAGCAGGTGACTGCACCTTCTCCCAAAGCTCTCCACCAAACTACTCCCATTCTCAGCAAACCCAGGAGAAGTTCTCAGGAAACACTGTAGTTAGGATGCTTTCCACAACGAGGAAGAACATTCAGTGCCACGGCATCCGTAACCCGTGTCTGCTGTTCCATTAACTCCCTAGGAAAACTCTTGGAAAAGGTACTAGAAAAGCCACAAGATGAGGAAAAACTGCTCTGGGTGAACAGAGACGAGAAATCTGCACTGTGCAGCCTCCATCCTCGACCACCACACAGAGGCAGCTGGTGGGGCACAGTGCCAGAGCCCTTTGCCGGCTCTCTCACACCAACAGGGCGCAAACCCCTTCAGCCTCACCTAGAGACGGAGCCATGGTCGCCATGGGGCTGGCGGGATCGAGCTGGAACCCCCCCATCATGAACTGTGCATCCGAGGAAGTGCTGTCCATCTTCAGGTTGGGCAGGTTCATGTTCTGCGCCAGGTAGTACTGGTAGAGCTCGGCCTCGGCGGGGGACGGCAGGCTGCCGAGGCCCAGGTGCCGGTTGTGTTGGATCTGGGACATGTTCTGCTGAAGCAGCATCATATTGTGCATGTGCTTCTCACTGGTCATGTGAATCCGAAGGTTCCTGGCCACGTTGGTCTCGTAGTCGCACACCTCGCAGCGCCACGTGGGTTTGGTTTTTGGTTTGGTGGGGGAGGGAGCCCCGCAGGTGCTGCCGATGTTGGCGGCCGCCGCCGCAGCCGCAGCCGCCGCCGCCGCCCCCGCCGTGTGGCTGAAGACTTGCTCTCCCCCTCCGTTCTGCAGGTTCTGCATGTTGTTGAGATGCTTGTCGGACTGCATATGAATACTGAGGTTGCCTTTGGTAGTTGTGGAGTAGTTACAGACCTCGCAGCGGAAGGGTTTGTAACCACAGGTGTAGCTCTCGCCGCGCGCCAGCCGCGGGTGCGGCTGCCCGCTCTTGCAGTAGACGCAGGAGCCGCCCGGCTCGGGGTGCTTCTCCTTCATGTGCGCCTCAAGCGTCTGCTGGTACTTGTAGTGCCAATTGCACTTGGGACACTTGAGTGTCTTGCACGAGTTGCGAGAATGCATCATGGTCATGTGGCCGCCCAGCGACCGCGAGGAGCCCAGCACCGTGTCGCACTTGGGGCACTCCACGCCGCTGCCCGAGGGGCACTCGCCTCCCCCCAGCTCGCAGAGGGGGCCAGCGTGCTGGTGATGGGAGATGTAGCTCCCGTCCTCGCCCTCTGCACTCTCATTTGGTTCTGGTGCTGTGGCATTGTCTTTATTGGCACTTTCATCGATGAAGTCCAGCCTCCTGCTGCCCTCGGCCACACTGGCGCCGCCGCCCTCATTGTTAAAGCTTAAGTGATTCCTCCTGTTTGCACCATCAAAGACAAAGGAAGAAGCAGAATTAGAACTAGTAGAAGCCGTGCCCCGTGACAGGGTCTGGAGCACGTTAGGCATTAAGGGAGAGTTAGAAATGCTTTGGTTTGAGAGAGCAAGGTCCTTTTTGCTGCTGCCACTGCCTGCCACAGCCCCAACATCCTCCTGGGGCCGGTCCTCCAGTTCATCCTCCAACTCGTTTGGAAATAGTCCTTTGCAACCCTCATCATCCTCATCTTCTTCCTCTTCCTCCTCCTCCTCTTCCTCCTCCTCCTCTTCCACATCCTCCTCCTCCTCCTCTTCTACCTCCTCGGCCGGCTCCACCTTTTCCGAGAGGCTGTCCTGGTCGTCCCCCTCTTGTTTCTCCCCCCCTGCCACCCCAGGGTCCTTCCCCTCCGAGGATTTGGTGGGACTGGAAGCCAGCGGGCCCAGGGGGACTGAGGTAATGGGAGTCTTCAGAGCCGAGCTGGTCAGCCCACCCAGGTTGAGGAGTGCACTGGGGGCCAGGACACCCGCTGCCGGTGGCTCGGCTCCGCCGGCCGCCCCGGCCTGGAGGGCCTGCTCACCTTCCATGCAAATGCCACTGAATTTACCATAAAAACTGTGTCCAGGGCCTATGAGGTTAGCTGCGGAAACGAGAGGGTGCTGAAAGGTTTTGTTTTTTGGTTCCAGAAAGCTGACAAGGGGTTCCTTGTCTTTGCCTATCCCTTGGATGATAGCGGAGATGTTCTTATTGCTAAGAATTTTCCGCTCCTCCTCACTCAGAGTCATTCGGTGGTCGTGCACGGCATGGGTCACGAACGAGCGGACATACCCAAAGGAGAGCTTGCACAAGAAACACATCAGGATGGGCTTCCTCTTCCCGTAGAGCACAAAGCCATCGAATTTGGACAGGTCCACATTGTTGGGAACATCTTTGGATACGCAGGAGCTTTTGGCAGAACCGTCGCTGTTCAGGTAATCCTTGTTGCTTTTGTGTCGCACATCGAAGACGCGGAAGCTGTGCAGGACGGGGCTGACGCCCGCCAGGGCTGAGGTATTCGGGAAGGCCTGGTCTGAGCCCTCAAACCACTTCCCGAAGGATGAGGCTATGTGGAAAGTGTTGATGATCTGCGGGTAGACGGGGGCGGCGGCGGAGGGCTCTCCCTGCTTGGGCAGGGAGTTGGGGAGCAGCGAGGGGAGCGCCCCGCTGCCGCCGGCGCCGCCGCCCTGCGCCAGCTGGCTGAGGCTCTCCACGATGTAGGCCGAGCCGTCGGGCTGGTAGACGATCTCGCCGGCCAGGTTCTCCACGTCGCTCTCGTCGTCGCCGTCCTCGCTGCTGTCGGTGCCGCTGTCCCCGCGCGGCGGTGGCGGTGGGCCCGGGCGGGCGCCGGCGCAGCGGTGCTCCATGTAGCTCTGCAGGCCGGCGAAGGAGGCCGCGCACTGGCCGCAGCTCAGCTCCCGGCCCGCGGGCTCGCCGCCCTCGGCGCCGCGCTCGGCCGCCGGCACCCTCAGGCCGTCCAGGGGGCCGCAGCTCTCCGCCGGCTGCTCCATGCTGCCGGCCGGCTCGGGGAGGTGCGCGCTGCTGAGATCAGTCCATTGCTGGTGCTGGGGGATGCCGCAGCCATTGTCCTTGCCGGGGATGACGGGCGAGTCACAGCCTTCCATGGCAGGGCCGGCACGGAGCGCTCATTGCACCCGCTACGGCTCCGACCTGCGGGGAGAGCACAAGGCCGTGAGTCAGGGCACCCCACACGGGGCTGGGGGCCAGGACGGGCTGCAGGGACAGGGATGGGCAGCCCAGGCCTGGGGAACGACTGCTGGGAACGAGCAACGGGAACGCTTTGGCAGCAGCAGCACAAGAAGCAAACTGAAGGGGCCTGGAAGGTGGCAAAAACCTCCTTAACACCTCTCCTGAAGGGAGCCTGCAGGAAGATTGTAGGACCTGCACCATCACCCCCAAGGCCTTGGGTCTTCAGAAAACAAAACTTGGGAAAGTTTATGACAGAAACGAGATAGACAACAAAACAGTTCTGTGGCTTTACAACGTGGTAGAACTCGTATTCTCTGTCTCCCCCTAAGGCAATGCTGTTTTTGGGGTGTTACCCTTCTGCTAAAGGCTTGGGAAGCTACCACACAGGCACCTCAACGGGAAACACACGACCCAGAGCAACTTGGCGAGTTTGGGTAACAGTGCTCAGGACGCACAGGAGACGTAACTGCTCTGCTCTGGACAGAGTTTAAACACAGAGATGTCAGGAGAGAAACCAAACAGGAAATTCCAGATCTGACAAGGGTGCATCCTGGGGACTGGAAAGCCATCAGCCCACCATGCTCCAGGAACCTCCAGGGATCCTGCAGGGCTCAGCCTCCGCACAGGGATCGCTTCCTCTCAGCCCTGGGGACAAACGGAGGGGGCAGGTCCTGCAACAGGAGGACACCCTGCCCACTACTTCCATTCCACCAAATCAGCGTGACTGGAGGATTCCCAGGACTGCCAGGCAGGCAGTGGGCCTGAGCTACTGCCCACAGACAACATCCAGGGCCCCTGTCATCCTGACCCTTTCTGCTGCATCTGGTCAACGACTCCAATGCTGCAATCCTAAAGGAGTCCTGCAATCCTAATGGAGCCCTATTCAGTTCATACAGAAAGTGTGAGGAGAACTGGAAACCTGACAGAGAAGATACAAACAATTGCAAAGCCAGTGACGTGCCACAGCAGCACTGGGTGAACTACCTGAATTAGTTCAAGCAGAAGAAAATTGAGTGACAATCTGCATTTTTTTTTTTTGGTCTCACTATCTCGCAGTTTATTTTCCTTTACTACACAAAGCCATCCACACTCTGCTGATTTCTCTAATGTGTTTGTACTTCCTCTTCACATTTGCCTTCTGGTGAAGCCTGAAGAAAAAGCATTTACAACTACCACTGAAGGCAAAGCCATAGTCTCAAAGCCCATGTGCAAGGACGCCTGCAGAATGACACAGGTGCAACAGAGACACCACCAGTGTGATCACACACAACATCACACAGCCCCACCATCGCTGGGCTCTGTGCCATACACAGCTGCCTCTGCACTGGCAATAAACAGGGACTTGCTCTGCAGTGACAGTCCTCTGCTGCACTGAGCAGAACAAGCAGGAAAAGCAGAATCCTGCTGCCAAAAGGCTCTGGGGTCTCAGTCAGCCAGCTCTGCTCCCCCAGCCCAGGCTATGCCCCAGCCATGGAACAGCTTCTGCTGCACCAGCTCCCTCTGGATCATGATGCCAGCTCCTCCTGTGTCCAGGCTGCATGTTCACCTTCCCACAGCATGCCTCCTCTCTGCCTTTTCGCTGCTACTTCTGCACTGGCAACTGCAACCCAAATTAAACCAAAACACATTCATACCGGGGGAAACGAGGGAAAAAACTCCACAAGCCTTGGAATTTTGCCAAGTGAAGTTTTAGGAATATCCATGGGGACTTCAAAGCACAACATGGAATGACAACACCCTACTAATTCTTTTAGACATGGAGTGTTGTGTGGGCCAGCACAGCCACTCCTGGGACACACGGCCAGGCGAGGCATGGCCTCTCCTGGGACCCACGGCCAGGTGAGACACGGCCTCTCCTGGGACCCACGGCCAGGTGAGACACGGCCTCTCCTGGGACCCACGGCCAGGTGAGACACGGCCACTCCTGGGACCCACGGCCAGGTGAGACACGGCCACTCCTGGGACCCACGGCCAGGTGAGACACGGCCACTCCTGGGACCCACGGCCAGGTGAGGCATGGCCACTCCTGGGACACACGGCCAGGTGAGACACGGCCACTCCTGGGACCCACGGCCAGGTGAGGCATGGCCAGGTGAGGCATGGCCAGGATCACAGCAGCTCTGCCACCAAGAGCTCCTGAGTGGCAGGAGCTCCTGAGTGACAGCCCGGCCGGAAGGTTAGCAGGGCTGGAGGGGCGGGAGGGTTAACAGCCTGATTGGAAAATCAATGTAATAAATGCTTGGTAAGTTACAGGAACATGCGGGAAGAGGAGGCCGCGATTGATAAAGGACTGCAGCTTTGATGCTGCACTGGGGACTTGTTTATTGACAGGAAAGCCAATCTCTCTCCTGGCCCGGCCCGGCCAGCAGACCCGCACGCTCCAATTAATTGGTGGGCTTTTCTGCCTTGGCTTGCTTTAACAGCTCTCCCCCACTCACTCCAAGTTAACCAGCTCAAGATGTGCTATGCCAAAGGAATCTTCCCTCAACACAGGGGAGCACTCACAGGGCACGTGGAAAAACCCAGAGCCAAAACGGCCAGGGCACAGGCTGAGACCCTGCACAAGCCCAAGCTCTTCTGATGATTCAGTGACATCAAAGTTGTTCCTGAAGGGAGCACAAGGCGTGAAAATATTTGTTTCTATTCACACAGAAGCTGCAGGCATCATCACTTTAAACTGGAAACAGCAATTTCCTTGCTACCGCAAACCAGGTTCTAAGCAGGAGCACAATGCAGTTACTAGTCCACTATTGGGCCCTGTGTCTTCCAGCACCCTGGAGCACCCCTAGGCCACCTGTGTGGGGACAGACAGTGTGGGAGAGCTCAGATGGACAGACAGTGTGCGCTCCACACCTCCCACTCGCTCCCCCTGCCGCCCTCTCCGCTCTGTTTATCAGCCAGTCAATAAGAAAAGGTAGTTCTTACTTAAGGAGGCAGAAGTCAACTCGTCAGGTCGATCAGCACTCTGTCTGTAAACATGGTTTCCCGTAAAATCAATGAACTCCAGTTACAGAGAGAACAGCCTGAGTGCCAGAGACTCTGCGCTCTCACACTGCCCCCGTGGCAAAGAAGGGCTGTGCTGGTCCCTTCTGCAGCCTCACATGCCACCCTGCCCTGCCCCTGCCCCACAGCACCACTGCATCTCCCATCCCTCGGAGCCAGCGTGGCAGCACGTGCCCAGCACAGCACAGTGTGCCCCACGCTCGTGCCACGAGCCACGCCGTGCAGAGCGCGTGGAGTCCATCCTGTGTCCCCCTGCCCAGAGGGACAGACACCCCATCCTCCAGCAGGGACTGGCTGGTCCTGGCAGCTCCCTGTCCCCCAGCCCGGGCACTGGCTGCCTCCCCCGGGCCGTGGCGAGCAGTGCGGGATGCAGCGGGAGGGAGGAGGGGGCTCCTGCTGCTGCCCAGGCTTCCCGAGAATTAAATATGAACAGCCGCGCTGTGTAATTTTAAATTGTTAATTAGCACAGGGTTAATTAGGCGGCCCTTTCACAAGAGGCTGTTTGGCAGTAAACCAAGACTAGAAGCAATGAGGAAGGAGGAAAACAAAAGGAGAAAGCGACAGTGAGAAACTGTTCCCTCAGCTAATGACCCACATGGCACCACGGAAAAAAGGGCACTGAGGACATGAGGAGATACCAGCAGATGCATTTCACCCACAGCCAGGACCTTGGTGACACTTGTTCCAGCCTGAAAACTCAGGATGGACACAGCAAAGGTGAGCGAGCAGCCAGCTCACCGTCACGGTCACAGAAACACAGAGTGGCCAGGAAGGGCTCTGAGCTCCCTGGAACAGGTGTGCACAAAGTGCCACGAGCAGGAGCCCAGGCAGGGCTGTGAGGGTCACGGTGACCCTCGGAGGTGGTGACACACCCAACCTGGCAGCACAGCTCTCTGTGCACCTCCCCACACCTGGTGCGCTGCGCAGCGCTCGGCGAACACTTAGGAAATTGCAAGTGGAAAGACATGATAAAAATAATTGCCTAGGATCAAGAATTCAAAAATTAAGGAAGAACAGAATGTATGTTGCCAAAGCAACTTTAATTTTGCTCCTTTATGCATATGAATTATGATAGTGCCTGCAATTAGGTGAGCACACGCTGCCTCGCTTGGCAAGCACGACGGTCACACAAGAGGGTAAAACAAGGTGGCAGGAGCATGTTGTCACTTTATGTGATTTCTACAGCAGCTGCTATCACACAAATATGTGAAGAGTTACTTCCTAGAATAGAAGATCTTTTCAAATTTCCTCAGCAACGCTGGCTGGAGATTCGAGTGGCAATACCAAGAGTTTCAATTCCCAGTTGCATAGAGCGCTCCTACCTTTTAAATTAAACAGAGGACACGGATCCCAGCTCTCTCACATTCATTAAGGTGCCAGAGAGCAGCAAGATACCTGCCAGCCTAAGGGAAGTGCTGAGAACTCTGCAACAAGACTTGAGATACAGGATAAAACAGTACTTATGTGCCAAAACCTGGGCATAGCAGGAACATGGATGCACATCTGGTCGGGTTTTGCCACCAGCATTTTACAACATAGAGCCTTGGGATTCCTCTTATGCAATTCCTAACCAAAAACCCAACCTGAAAATACTGATATTTATTGGCCAAGTTCAACATTTTAATAAAGCAATTACAAACTAATTTTTCCTTTTCACACAGCAAGTCATATTTTGCACCTGTCCAAGTGAGCCCAAGGAGTGCTTTAGCACACACCCTGATCACAGTGCAGTTGTTTCACTGGCAAACATGCTCTGATGAGCAAGATACCAGTCTTGCCAAATCCTGAACACCTTGCATGTCTGTTCCTCTTTTGCAGTCACGTTTGACCAATCAAAAGCCTGAGCTCAGTTCTTTTTCCAGTATTCTGCTCTGTGCCAGACTGCTCCCATCTGGACAACGGCCACATCCAGCAGCTCTGCAGTGGGAGCAGAATTACCAAGCCAGCCCTGCCTGTCGGTGGAAGAAACATCCAAACAACACTGACCCAAGGTTCCACAGAGTCTTGGGGCTGCAAGTCCTCACAAACTGGTTGGTTATCCCAACAAAGCCAAGAATTCAGAGAATTGAAGAATCATTTGGGTTAGAAAAGACCCTTAAGATCATCAAGTCTAACCATCAACCCAGCACCACCAAGGCCACCACGACCCCATGTCCCCAAATACCACATCTACACAGCTTTTAAATCCCTCTCTGGGAGAGTGACTGTACCCCTGCCCTAGGCAGCCTGTGCTAGTACCTGGCCACCTCCTCAGTGAAAAAGATTTGCCTCTGTGGAACTCCCTATGAACAGCAGAGCTTTCCCCTCAGAGGGATTCCAGCCCTGCATCCTGAAGGGCCCAAGGTCTCAGAAGGGGATGATGTGGCACACAGTGGTCTAATGGGAGAGAAGATCCACCAGGCACCTAAAGGACAGGACAGGACACCAGGTGTGTACAGAGGTGGCTTTGGGCAGTGCTCCAGCTGAGAGCACCGGGGGAGCTGCTCTGAGCAGGGGCATGGCAGAGGGGACACGGGGACATGGCCACGGGGACAAAACCACAGGGACACAGCCACAGTATGAGGGGACACGGGACATGGCCATGGGGACACAGCCACAGTATGAGGGGACACAGCCATGGGGACACAGGCTCACAGCCACGGGCACAGCCAGCCCCTCAGATCTCCCCAGCACTATTAGCATAAACAGCTTCTCAAGCAGCAGGCAGCAAAGGAAACGCTGAACAAAACAGCCTGAAAGCTGCAGGGCTCGAGCACTTGGCATGGAGCTGAGAGAAAGGGGCTCCTTGAAGAGGTGAACCTTCCACATTATCCACGGCTCCCTCTGCCCTTCACACCAGCTACAACTGAGCCAATGGAGTAACACGAGCCAGGCAGCTTTGCAGAAGGCATTTTGTTATCAACTATTATTCCAAGTTTGCTGATCCCTTTGAGCCAGCTACTGCACTACACACAAAATACTCATCTGATCTTCAGCCTGCTGCCATTGAGAGTGGAGTGATCCCAACGAGGGCCAGAAGGCTTTCTGAGAGCAGCTGGGGACAAGAGTGCTTAGTCCTTCAGAAGATCCTTAGCACTAAGAATATTTTGCAGCAGAGGTAAACTGGCTTCAGTCACATTTCTCTCTACACAGCAAACTGAAGCACTTGTTTAGCTCATACATGACAAGGCATTCACATGCTCCCAGGGCTTCTTCTCAGGTTCTGCAGGATCTTCTCCTCTCGAGCAGGACACCACAGAAGTTCCAGGTTTTGTTTGAAAACGTCACACATCTCACGATTCTGCTGCTGTGCAACTCACCCTTTGCTCCAAACCCCCAATCTTCCCTGTTAAATGGTGTTCTCAGCCTATGCTGCTGCATAAATAACTCCATTTGCATCTGGTTTGCATTTTCAGTGCTCCGTTGTTGATCCAACACCAAAACTAATCCCAGAGCTGCTGAGGACACGTTGCCTCGCTCTGTCCCACAGACCCCACAGCCCCCCAGGTTCCCCCACGTGCCTCAGGAACCAGACCATGCTTGTCCCACACTGTGCCATGCTGCAGCTTGTCCTGTGTCCCCAGTGCCTGCCCAGTGCTCACACCAGTTCCACAGCTCTGTCTGCGCCCCATGTCCCTCCATGGGGGGAAGGAATATCCACCAGACCTTGCTCTGGGAACCCCAACCCCACTGCAGCCCTGCTGATGCTTGTGAACAGAGCGGCCCCAAAGTGCTCTGAGTCTGCAGCCCTGGCACAGGGCTCTGGGAGGAGGCACAGCCGGCCCCAGGGGTGCAGCTGGGAGGGCTGCAGCTCTGCTGCTGGGCTGGGCTGCACTGCTGCCAGGCTCTGCTGCTGGGCTGCACTGCTGCCAGGCTCTGCTGCACTGCTGCCAGGCTCTGCTGCTGGGCTGCACTGCTGCCAGGCTCAGCTGCACTGCCAGGCTCAGCTGCACTGCTGCTGGGCTGCACTGCTGCCAGGCTCTGCTGCACTGCTGCCAGGCTCTGCTGCACTGCCAGGCTCTGCTGCTGGGCTGCACTGCTGCCAGGCTCAGCTGCACTGCCAGGCTCGGCTGCACTGCTGCCAGGCTCGGCTGCACTGCTGCTGGGCTGCACTGCTGCCAGGCTGGGCTGCACTGCTGCCAGGCTCTGCTGCTGGGCTGCACTGCTGCCAGGCTCAGCTGCACTGCTGCTGGGCTGCACTGCTGCCAGGCTGGGCTGCACTGCTGCTCTGCCATCCCCACACACGCAGGGACTCACCCACAAACCCTGCCAAGGCTCCTTCCTCCTTCCTAGGGCTCTACCCAAACAAGATGTGCTCTCCAGACTAGTGTCAAGGGCCAAGCCAAGGCCCAGAGCGAGACACAAGTGGTGCAGCCCTGCTCTGCCAGGGCTCAGATCCAGTCCTTGTTAGGAAGCAGGAGCGCTGCGACGTTCTGGGCTCGCTGCTCTTTCCCACCCTTTGGGAAAGCCGAAGCTTTGGATGGGAGAGCAGGCTGAGAGCCATTAGGTCATTCTGTAACCATTCCACTGGCTGCTCAGACAAACACCACGGCTCGTACGTCAGCCCTGAGCTACACACTGGGATTGCACAGCCTCATCACAAAGGTCACCGGCATGTCTGCTCACAGCAGCCATTCATGGCTCAGTACAAACACCAGCTACAGCTGTATCACTGGGGGATAATCTAAAACAGCCCTAAAACAGGCAAAGAAACTTGCTGGTATAGCTGGGGAACCACCTCCTTAAGAGCAACCTTTAGGGCAACTTTCAGCAGATCCAAGTGGTCCCGTATTCCTGTAAACAACACCAACATTTGCTGCTTCCAAAACTACAGCCCGCTGCAGACTTCAAATACAGCCTAAGCATGTTCCTTATCTGGCCAAAATAAACTCTCCTGATTGCAGCAACCATCAGGAGTCAACACCTGTGCACCACTCGACAGCTCAAAGTCTCAAGTTCATGCTCTCCGTGCGCCCCGTGCTCAGCCCCTCCATCATCCCTCAGAACCACCTGTGGAACACTGGCCCACCCCAGGCCGGGGGGGACCCAGATGCAGGTAAATGGGGATGCCAGAGATTGTGCCCAGTGCACCTGCAGGCACTCCCAGGTGCAGGGAGCAGCACAGAGAGGAGGGAGGGAGCTGCTGAGTGCACGTCTCCAGACCTCCAGGACTGAAAGTGTTACTCGGCTGCCTGGCCTCTTGCTAATTGTGGGTTTTATTTTTATTTCCTATTACCCTCTTGCACGCCTGATGAGATTATCTTACCGGAACTGACACAGCTGGAGGCTGCAGCCATACATGGAGCCTCTCAGGAGGCAAGGCAATTTTATTTTCATTGATCAGGAATCAGCAGGGCAGTAAATGATGGGAAATTCCATTAGGAGAAATACTGGGCCACAAGACCCAACTATCCAGGTACAACCAAATCCCAGAAACTCCCATCCTTCCTCACAGCCCCACTGGGATGTGGACAGCAAATCATCTTTCTTCCTCCCAAAATGGAGTCAGCTCCTAACCTGATATTCCTAATTGCTGCTGTGCTGCCAGAAGCGGAGGCAATGCTGTCAGAGCACCCCCAAGGGCTCACTTAGCCAGGCAGTGCCTCTGGCTGCCCCAGCTCAGCCCAGCAACTGCTGCAGGGCCAGGGCTGCTTCCCTTCCTCCTGGATCCAAATCCCACTGCCAGGCCCTGCTCAAAGCTGGGTTAGCCCCATGCTGCTGTCCCTTGCTGCACACATCTGGCTGCCAGGTGAGCCCTGGCCCTGGCAGGATGGCTGGAGCCACTGGCAGTGCAGGGGTTAACAGGAGCTGACCGTGGCACAGCTGTGACAGTGATCAATACCAGAGAGATACTAAAGCAGGGTAAGCCACACTATTGACTGCCAAGCAGATGATAAAACTGTTTATTATGATAATTGTGGGGTGCCTGTGAGGTGTTCCTAGTGCTGCCTTGAGCTTTTTACCAAAAGAAAAATGGCCAGAGCATCACCTGCCTGCAGACCCCTGGCCCAGTGAGACCCTTCCACGCTGCTGGGCCCACAGTGACCCCCAGCACTAGATGGAGAGGGTCCCACTGCCACACACAGCCCCTGAACTGTTTATCCTACACACACCCCTACAGGGCTTGCTCCTACAGCCACAGTGCACCTTCTGCTGGAGCATCCATCCCAGGGAAAACAGCTCAATCCAAAACCTCCAACTTCAGTGCTGGATCCTCCTCCTGATCAGCTGGAAACTAAACTCTACTTCCCACTCAAAAACATTTCCTTCAGTATTTCAATTACTTTTACCTCTACTCTGGACTTTGTACAGTCTCCTTTTCACAAGATCTAACAGAATTTATCCTTTCAGGACACAAATTCTTGTGCAATGCATGAGGAACTCTTTTTGCAAAGACTGAACTCTGGATACAGTCAGTGTGGAAGATCCAGCAGGGATGTTCATGCAGGCCATGCCTCAGAACAGGTGACACACTGCAGCTTGTCACCTGCCACCACATGTCTGCAGGGCCAGCAGCTGGCACACAGCAAGGCAACACTGATTCTGAAGTGGTTTCAAATATCAGAAGAGTTTCTCTTGGATTGAACCCAGTAGCAGGTATGGCCCAGCCCCAGAAGTGATGCCAGACTGCTGATGGGACGTGCTCTGGTAAAAGCACCTCCTGCTGCAGGAGAACAGAGCTGTCACACAGCCGGGGCTCCACGGCCACCCCGCCAAGTGACAGCTGAAAATGACCCGAAGGAGGGCTGCAGCTGCAGGGCTGTCAGCAGCTCCCTGGGCAGGAGTTAACGAGCCTGGGTCCCGTTACCTCCCAGTGCAGACAAGGCTCTGGCAGCCCCACCCAGTGTCAACCCCAAGGACCGTTTGCTGTGGGCTGCAGGCAGCACTCGGTGCCACCTGCACTGCCTTGGCTGCCTGCTCCTGTGCAGCTGAATCACCTCTCTTACTAATCACTGCTGACATCTGCAAAATAAACCTTACTCCAGCAGCCTTACTGTGGACTGGCCTCAACCTGGACAAGATCACAGAAGTGCCTCTGGCCGTTCCTCCTCCTCCTAAAGCCTTCTCTCATCAGGTCCAGGATAACCCACCCTGCTGTGTGCCTCATCCCCTGTTCCTTGGTGCCTCCCCCCACTCCAAAAGATGCCACTTCTTCCACAAGCACCATCAGCCAAAGACTCTCAAGACAAGTTCTTCAGGGTGAAATACAAAACCCTACACCTCCACAACTGCTTCATCCTTCCATACTGAACCAACCCCTTCTTCCTCAGCTGCTCTTTCCCCTGCTCCCTTTCCAAGCCCCCCTGGACCTGCAGCTCTGAAGACACAACTCACTCTCATCCTGCAGAGAAGGCAGGGACAGCAGATTGGGGCCCCAGCAGCACTTACTTTTCTGGAAAACATCTGTTTTCATTATCACTATTACTTTTAATTAGCACTTTACAGCAGCCCTGAGCCCTCCCAGCTGGAGGAGAGCTCTGCTCCTAAATGAACAATTAGAAGGTGCACTAAGGGAATTTTTTTCTCATCTTCAGAATCCAGTTTTTCAGCAGAGCTCAAAGACAAACCATCTGGTTAAAGGAGCTCCCTTGAAGAGGTCTCTTCAGGCAGGGCTCAAAGCCTGCAGGTCACCTGGGGATCCCCACGGTGTGAACAGCCCCTGAGCTCAGGAACCTGAAACACTGAACTGATTACTCATGTCAGGGTCTAACCCCTCTCCCCTCACTGCTCCCTGAACAGCTTCCTCTGCCTCACCCGGCCACAATAATTGCCCTGCAGAAAATCAAAGCCTTTAATGCCCATCTCACTCGTGCAAGGGCCCTGCTCAAGAGTTCAGGCCAAGCTGAAAGACAGAGCCCTATTAAATGCATAAGGAAATAGGTCCCTGTGAAGCATAATTACTAGAAACATGGACTCCTGATCAAGTGCTTCTCTGAAACCCAACAATGAAAAACAAGCACATAAAAGCCCCAGAGCCATCCTCAGCCATTGCAAAGAAAGCAGAAGGACAGAGAGGTGAAGTGTCAGGATGAAAGGGCTGTCCCCGGGCCACCAGTGCCACCCTGGCTGCCCTGAGTGCAGCACCCACTCACTCCAGCCTTTAATTAGCAACGAGACACGAAGCTCCAAAACTCTTTAGTCAGCTCTGATGGAAAGCTCATCTCTTGCACCCTCCCTGCTCCCTGAGTGCTGCTCCCCCCACCACGGGACTCAGCTGTCCTTGGGAGCCCCCAGCATGGCAGAACTCACAGTGGAGACCAAGGAGCATCCCCTCAGCACCCCCAAACCCCTGCATCCCACAGATCCCACCCTGTAGGGCTGCATTTTCCACCTCCCAAGCCTGGATGTGGAATAGAGCATTCCAGAACCATTCTAGAAATCCTGAAGTTGGATGAATGAACACGGCTTACAGTAACACCAACAACTTGCACCCCAATCTGGAATCCTTTACATCACCCAGGTTCCCTACATCCTATCACATTTTCCTTCCTCCTCACCCTTTACAGCCAGCACTGAGTCAAATCCCATGGCAGTGAATTTCATATAAATGTCAAATAAATGTTACTTAATTATTTACCCTCTGATTACACCTCCTGCTGTGGGAAGGTTACCCAAGCTGCTGGGGTGGGACTGGCAGTGTGCAGCCTGTGGTGATGGACAGGACAGGGGCAGAGGAGCCCCGAGAGCCAGGCTGGAACAGCCAGGGCCCTGTCAGCAGCACAGAGTCCTGAACGTGCCCTGAGCCCCCCAGTGCCAGCACAGCCCCCAGCCCTGCCCTGGGCTCCACACCTGCAGCTGCACATCCTCTGCTCAGCACCTGCACCAGCAGCACTGGGAGCTCTGCTCAGCTCTCCCACAAATGCCTCCAGAGCCCAATGGGCCCAGATACTGATCAGACCACAACACAGCACGGGGGAAAACGACACAAAACAATTAATTCTTGGCTCCTTGCTTTAGCTCTGGGCGGGGGAAGGTGCACGGCAGAGTGAGAGGAGACTGGAACAGACAGAGGCTGGGATGGGCTCCAAGAGCCCCAGGGCAAGAGTGCTGGCTCCCAAACACAGCCCACAAACACAGGGCTGCTCTCCAACAGGTGAGGGCTCCAGCAGCTCCTGGGCACAGGCAGCGGGGAAAGCCTCCACTGCAAGGCTCAGTCTGGCTGTTCCACACCAAACCCCTTAGAGAGAGAACAGGGCTGAGCACATCCGATAAACCCATCTGCTGTATGGAATGCAGGTCTGCCTGCAGCTAGGCAAGGAAGGAGCAGACTCAGAGCTGATGTGCACACTGGGGTCAGCAACGGAAGGTGCTGAAGAGAATGAATGAGAAACTGTCCATTCCTAAATCAGTGCCCCTCTGGAAAGGAGGCTTGAATCCAGGCTTCACTTCCAAAGGCAGTTTCCTTCTTCCCTTCAGCCAGGCCCCAACAGCAAGGGTGAGTGAGACTCTTGCCCCAGTCCCCTGAGCTGCTGGCCATGCTGTGTGCTCCAGGGACAGCCCAACGTGACTCTGTGCATGCTGACCACAGCCAAATCCTGGCAGAGCAGGGCTCACACAGGCCAGCTTTACCATGTGGGAAAAAATGAAAATCTCTCATGAAATAGGAACAAGGTGAAGCTTTTCCAAGACTTGCAGCTGCCTTACTGCAGAACAATGAAGATGCATTTACTCTCTAACAGCTCCTTCAGGAAAACCAAGGACTCACTGGCCCAACTCAAACACATCCTGCCCATGCTGGGAGCAGAATTAGTACTGTACCAGAATATGCATGCTTGATTTTATGTTAAAGGATTTAAAAAGGGGCAACATACAGAGCAACAGGAACAGAGATTTAAGAGAAAATTCAATATGGTAAATACCAAGTGGCTTAAAAGGAGCTCAAGCAGAAATTAAATGGGAAAATTGTTCCTTATTTTTCTTTCAAACCCCCAAATGCAAAGTGATTTTTCTTTCAAAAGCAAAACCCCAATTGGGAAAAACTTAATTATGAAGGCCTTCTTCAAAGGTTTGTGACAGAGGACACATGAAAGGATGGGGGAAAATAAAGAGTTTGAGCTCAGAAAGATTTTGCTCTGCATTGTGACAACCCACTTGGAGCCTGTGCCCACACAGGGCTGTGGGGCTGGTGCTTCACCCACCACCCAGGCTGCCAGCCCAGAACAGCATCAGTCTGAGGCTCCTTCCTCGCCCCCAGACAAAGAGTGAACTCAGTTTACAAGTGTCTGGCAGAACCTCCTTGCCCCCACAGCCTCCCAGGCCAGGAGCAGCAGCAGGCACCTGCCAAGGCATGAGCTGACAGGGCTTCAGTCACCTGGCTCAAGGAGAGGGGATATCCCCAGCCTGAAGGAATCCTTCACCACTCATCCAGCCAGCCTCTGCAGCACCAAAAGCTGTGACAGACTCTCCACCAGCTGATCCAAGGGGATCAGCCCAGAAGGGAAGCTGAGAACCAGCCCTGTGCACTCTGTTCATCAATAAAAATAGAAAGTACATGATTTTCAAGCCACAGGTTTCTACAGACAGGTCCCTGAGCTTTCTGAGCTCCAGGGTCCTCCTCAGTGCCCTTCCTCCCTTCCCCTCATGCTCAGCTGGATTCAGGTCCTTCCCTCTCAGTGACACAAAGTGCAGCAGGAGCTGGAGCCCAGCCAGCTGCCAGGGAGCTCCAGGCTCCATGGGGACACAGAATCAGCCAGCAGAGCTTTGGGACCGCCTCTGCTTTCTCATATTTATCAGCCAAGAATGAGCCTTTCCCAGCTAGAGCCATCCAGGTCCAGAGTGCCCTCACCCCTCCTGAGAGAGACTGAATGGAAAGTGGGAGTGCAGCAGCACCAGGACAGACCTGCTGCTGCTCCAAGGCACAGAGGGATGGAGGAGCACCCCAAAAGCAGCAGCAGCCAGAGCCAGGGAGATCAGCTCAGGCAGCTGAGAGCCAGCAGCACAGAGAACTGCCACACCCCCAGGGGACCATTCACCACCTTCCTCATACCTTCCCCACCTCTGCATTCTCTCAACGTTCCATGATTTCAGCTAAAAATAGCAGCTGTCATGGGACCACAGACTGGGTTGGAAGGGCCCTTAAAGCTCATCTCGTGCCACCTCTGCCACAGCAGGGACAATTCCCTCCAGGGCCTGTCCAGCCCAGCCCTGGGCACTGCCAGGGATGGGGCAGCCTGTGCCAGGGCCTCATTTCTAACCGAAATAAAACAATCAAGAATACCAGGTACATTTTTAACAGGCTCAACAGCAGATCCTCATAACCATCCACCAGCTCAGGAAGGATGCTGGGTACAGACAGCAAACACCTGTGCTCAGACAGGGCTGGCCAGACACTGCTGTGGGGCTCATTTCTGCCCTAACACAGAGAGATGTAAGTACTGGGAAGGCAAGAATAATAGAGAGAGCAATAAATGAAAACCAGGATCACACAAAGTGCATTTACCAAACTAACCAGTGAAAACTAACCCTGTGTCTCCCTTTACTGGAAGAACTGCCCCTTCTTCCACACTGCACTGGGGATTTGTGCTGGAGAGGACGGGCAACAGCTATGATCTAAAAAAGGCAGAAAACAAGGCCAAGAGCAGCTGACACCAAAACGATGGAAAGAAAACACTGCCCTGCATAAAGGTTTCCCCTCCTGAAAGGCCTTGGGAGCCTCTGCACTAACGTGTCTGCTTGGCCCTGCTGCCAACCAGCAGGGACCACCAACCCCAATGAAATTAAAATCTGGAAAGCAAATCCAACACACTGGAAGGCCAGAATGTTACACAGCTAGGATTTGACATCTAGAACAACAAGCAAGCAGCTAGATCCAAGGCTGTGACAGAAAAGCTGGGTTTCTGCAGTAAATTCAGCGTTTGCAACTGGGAATTACACAGAGGAGACAGGCTAATGCACTGGTCAGGATGAACCAAAGGATGCAGCTGGACAAGTGGCAAACACCATCTCCAGGAAGCTGCTCAGATTGTTTGTGGAGACAAGGAAGCAATAAAGGGCACATTAAGAGCACTGCCAGGTCTCAGCTGGAATGCCATGTGTGACTGTGAGCACGTCAGAACACCTGAGCTGGGAGCAGGGGGGAGCTGCAGGTACAGCCAGGGCTGGGCTGGGCTCTCCAGCACAGACCTCAGGCTCTGAGCCCCAGCCCTGCTGTGCCAGGCTGGCATGGGCACTCTGCCCCTCAGTGCCCACACTCACTGTCCTGCACACCCTGCCCAGCAGCACTTATCTCCCCAGGCTCAGCTGCTGGGACACCTCAGCAGCTCACACACACCTCAGGCCTGATTATGCCACTGCAGAGAGGCTCACTGCTTTGGAAGTGAACTTTCCTACTTTTCCCAGTTATTTCTTATGGAGGAAGATAAGAACAGGCCACAGGGACTGTGCCATGTGTTATGCAAGTGTTTGTCAGTTAATATTTGTGTTCCAGCAAGGCAAGGACCAGATAAGTGATGCCTTGGAGCTGCTCCCCTTGATGGAAACGTGCCCATGAGCTGCTGGGTTCTCTGAGCAGGTCATGACCCAGCTGTGACACCCACAAACTCTGCTGGGCTGCCCCAGCCTCACCTGCCTGCACAGCTGCTCACACTGCTACCTGCCACCACACGCTCCTCTACAGCTACACAGCAGCATGTGGGAGCACAGGCTTTCTAAATTTAGCCCTGCTCTTCCTGCTCCAACCTCTCCTTCCATAGCACAGGAATAATGGTGGCAATCTCTTCTGGCAGCAAGCAGAACTAAAAGGATTAATCTGCTACATCTCTGTAAAAGTACTCCAATAATTAAGAGGAGCAACTGCTGAACAAGATTAGCAATAGACTAGAACAAAACAGAATAAGCAACAGGGAGCTCTACAAAAGCACGTGGCGAGGTGTCACACCTGCCATCCCAGCAGAAATGCCTGCTGCCTCCCCTGCACCGAGGCTCTGCTGCAGGCACGTCCTGCTCCTCCTGCTGCCCTGCTCACACTCCCACCACATCTATCCAGGTACTGATTTTTGCCACAGTTTCTAAAGGGTCTGAAGAAAGCCAGTGCTGCACAGAGCCCAGAGAGCTCCGGGTGGGCTCCTGGCCACAGCATGTCCCAGCTCTGGTGACAGCCAGCACACACAGCATGTCCCAGCTCTGCAGACCTGCTGCTCCTTTGGCTCTGGACTGAGAGGGGAGCATGTGCACTGGAGGAGAGCCTGGCAGGGCAGGGCACAGGCACAGGGTGCCCAGAGTGTCCTGGCACGCAGGGACCCTGCCAGCCCCGACAGGCTGGTACCTGACCCGCTGCCAGCCCAGCCCTGCCTGCCCTGGCACGAGTGAGACTGGCACAGCCCTGCTCTCTGAGAGCTGCAGGACAGCCCAGCAGCCACTGCTGCAGGCTGGCTCCCTCCTCTCCCTGACACTGCACAGGGCCACAACAACCTGCCAGCATGAAGCTGCACAGATATTTGAAACACGACCTGCAACATGACCTAAATTCTGCTTCTGCAAAACCAGAGTCACTCCAAGCACCTCCCTCATGCAGCACACTTGCTTTGTTTCCTTTTAGATTTAGGACACAGGTTTCTAACCTTCCCAGGAGGTTCAGGCACACAAGGGAACTGTGAAGGGAACGGTGACCAAAAACCAACACCACACCTAAGAGATAATTTGTAAAATTGTTTGCCAGGCAATGCAGTGAAACAGGAAGAGCTGCATGTAAAATCCAGTAGGTGTTTTAGTGCCCCAGCACACTGGGGCTGACGAGACCATCCCCTTGGGTCTACAACTGCTCCAGCTGATGCTCCTGGCTGAGCACATCACTGGTGCCCACCTGAGCACACAGGTTCCCTATCTCTGCTTCCACCTGCAGCCACCTCATCCCAGTGCTCCAGCTGTTCTCATCCTGCCCTCGCTCCTTCATGGCTTAGTTCCCGTTTAGGGAGTTCAGCCTCAAAGAAAGATCCTGGATGTTACTGCTCTTGAAAGTATTTGGCAGCAGATGATCTTGAGTTTTTCTTGAAAGGTGTGTGTGTATGCCAGGAAGGCCATCAGGCTCAGCTGTGCCTGTCCCAGGAACACAGACAGGCAGGGCAGAAGGGATCCAGCTGCTCCAGTCTGCTGGTCCCAGGCACTTCGGGCACCCACATTTCTGATCTTCAAAGCTAATCCCACGTGAGCCCAGCTGTCTGGAGCACAGGTTTGCAGCTCTCCACAGAGCTGGTCCCATGTGCCTGTCCCATCAGAGCCCCAGGGACAGCCCCAGGTGTGTCTGGAGCAGCCCCAGCATCCCACACCTGCAGCTGCAGGCCGAGGGCAGGCGCAGGTGTGAGGGCAGCCAGCAGTGCCTGAGCAGGAGCTGCACCTCTGGGAATGGATTCGGTGTCAAGTGTCAGCACGTAAATTGCTATTGGCTTCTCAATAAGCAGCAGCAGTGAGCTAAGTGTTTCCCTGTGTCGTGCAGGCTCTCTCTGACTCAATACAGCAGTATTGACAGCACAATCACAGGGTAATCCAGGCCCCACTAATATCTCAGCACCTCCTCATTGAAAACACACTTTCTGCTTGGACACCAGCCCATTAGCACGGGCTCCATCAGCAGTGTCCCCCAGCCCAGCAGGGCTGCAGCAGCACGGCCTCGACACTTCCTGGGGCACAGCCTAGGGCACCGCAGAAAAGGGCTCTTTGCCATGAGGAATCACCAATGGAAAAAGGATGAAAGCTAATCAGAAAGTCTTTATGGCTCAAGTCTCTGTAGGTTCTGCAAAAAAATTGGTATTTCCTTGCTAGACAAGAGAAGTTCATTCAGGGAATTAACTCTGTTCTTGCCCCTGACCCTCTGCCTGTCATCCATCCTCACTATCTTATCTCTAAACCTCAACCACACGTTCCTCCAGGCAGCACTCTATCCTTTCATTCATGGAAACCAGGAGACTGCACCTGCACAGCAGGAGAACCCACGCAGTGCTCCTGCTGCAGGCACGGATGCTCTGCAGGACCTGAGCATCCCCTGGCACCTGGAGAGGCAGGTCTGCCTTGCAGGGAGCGCGGGGCACCGACCGCCTGAAGACAGCACCAGAAACACGGCAAACAAGCTGGTGGGGACTGGAGGGTCCCTGGGGCTGGACCAGGCTCCTGCTGTGTCCCCAGGGCCAGACCAGCCCCAGTGTCCCCTGGTGTCCCCCCATGTCCCCGCTGCCAGCCCCGCTGCCCCGCACGGCACGCGGCTCCACGCTCCCCACATTCAGCTGCTGCATTCATGTGGAAAGCTGTGCCTCAGCACACAAACAGCTCTGCAGAATGGGCTGATCCACTCTTCTAGCTCTGATCTATTCTGGCAACAATGCCAGCAGAGCCAGGAGCACAGGCACACACCTTGAGCAGGGCAGCACGCACGGCGCCCAGCCTCCTGCTGCCCCCAAACTCCCTGACACCATCCACAAGGACTGCACTGCTGCACACAGAAAGGGTTAACCTGAGGAGCAAAGCAGCACACTAAGGATGCCTTTCCAACCACATCCCTACATGCCTGGCACAGAGCCAGATCTCTAAGCCACACAACTCTGTCGTGTCCCAGCAGTGACACAGAGCGATGTCCCCCCTCACCCGGGCTGCAGCAGCAGCAAGTGCAGCAGAACAGCAGATAAACCCAGAGGGAAGCACTCCCAACAGCAGGGCACGCTGTGCCCTGTGCCACGCTCTCCCATGACAAGGCATGCTGCAGAGGGCACAGAGCAGAGAGAGCTCAGCACAAACTCCTGAAGAGAAGCCTCTGGCACGGCCACGCCAAGGTGCCACTGCTGCAATTTCACAGGCAGGGGCAGCAGCCCTCTGGGAAGACAGGGAAGATGATTTGGTCTGGAGGCAGCTGAGGAGCAGACCCCTAGTTAGGAAGAGGTTAACACCACTCCTGCCTGCAATCTGATAAATGGTCTGCAGAAAGCAGGTTCTCTCACTTTGAGATATGATGTCACTAACCTTTATTGATCCACAATCAGAGAACTTTGCTTATCTCTCTCCTGTGATATGCCCTCCTGTACTCAACTAGTGTTTAATACACTGCTGGGCATCTGGCACTGCTGCAGCTCCCAGCACAGCCCTGCTGGCCCAGCAGAGACCGCGTGTGACAGGCTGTGTCTGTGAGTCTGGGGGTTAAAGGCAGGTGGGCACCCCTCTCACCCATCACCTGCACCAGGATCCTCCAGATGTGACACAGCTGGGCTGACACCTGCTGAGAGGAGGGGCCAGCAGAGGACAGTCCTGGCACAGCCTGGTGTGGGGCCCCACTCCTGCCCCAGCTGAGCACGGCCCTCTGAAGTCACTGCTGGGGCAGTGTCTATCTCAACACAACTTTTACTGCTTTACAGAAACAACACTTTACTTTTAGCCTCAACTTCCTTTCTAGTATTTGAGGTGAAACACCGAGTTGGATGACTAATACAGGAACTATCAATGAGCCACGTGCCATAAACTGTATGTCCCAAATCCAGAGGGGTTTGTTCCCAATACACATCACTTCAGTGGTGCCTGACAGTAGCTGGACAGCCAGGCAGCAAAACCTGTGCCTTAAACAATTCCATCAGCCCATGCAGAGGTGACTGGAGGGGAGCTTCACCTGCTGATGTTCTGGCAGCTAACACACAGAGGAGCTGCCTGGAGCTGGCCTTGCCCCACACACCACAGCAGCACTCACTGCAGGGCAGCTCTCACCTCTGAAACCAGCAGCTCCCAGCTCAACCACACTGGAGCTACTGGAGAGGTGCATAAAACACCTCAAGCTCTGCACTGAAGCTTGTGCTGAAATTGGTCTTGGAAAGCTTAGGAAAAGACAGAATAGTAAGTTTCCAACATGTATGAAATAGCTGTGACCTATTTCATTCACTATCCTCTCAAAAAAACACATTCTGGTATCACTGCAGGCCAACTTTTAGGGTAGGAGTTAAATTTTTCCCTCTGTTAACTACAGGTAATGAAGCATGGGCACAGGTCCCCAGTTCCCAAAGCAAGATCCTAAGGACAACCACCCTGCCCTCAGCAACATCCCTCTTGGTACAGCAGAGCCCCCTTCGAGTCTGTGCCTCTGACTATAAATACACTGCTCTGCACACAGGCCAGAGGAGAAAATTAAGAAGAATTTGTCCACTTTGCAAAGGTCAAATTACTACATGTTACTGTTCTGATCCAGTCTAGTGATTCTTACAGTATCAGACAACTTTCTTTTTTTAATTAAAGGTCTATTGAAACATGTGCTTCTTAAAATAGTAAATTACAGCCTTCTCCAATTTGTGGAAATAATTTAGGGAACACTGTCCGAATGCCAGCCCTGGCAGAGAGCACAAAAATCCCAAATTTAGACTTCCTGCAAGTCAAGAGACATTTGAATTAGAGGTTTTAGACTGTAAGCCGTTAATATTCCTGCTCAGCCATTAAGTTCACATACAGAACTCTAAATATTTCAGGATGCAAGGGAGAAACACACAGGCCAGAGTCAGCTGGGCAGGCGTGGAGAGGCTGCTAGTGAAGGTTTCATCCTGATGAGTGCAGTGCAGAATTTCTGACAGAAGTCACCCCGGTGGTGCCCTGCTCCTCACAGAGCTGCAGGCAGCAGCTCCAGCCTGGCCAACACAGATGGGGAATAAACAAGCTGAACCCTGATCCATAACATCCTCCAGCCAAAAGGAGTGAGGACTCTCTGCCATCCACAGTCTCACAAACCCTTTATCCAGCCCTGCACTGTGAGACTCTTAGCTGTGCCCAGGGGAGAGCAAAAAGCAAACCCTGAAAACTGATCTGGAAACAGTAAAAAGCCTTGTTCCCACCTGCCCTTGCCTCGGGCATCAGCACCAACAGGCATCAAGCATCTCAATACAGCAAGGACCGAGTCACTCTCCAACAGCATCTTTTCTGAGGATCTGCTGCACACAGGATTTCCCTTCTAGCCAGGGGCAGAAACCCACTCAGCTGCTCCCATTCAGCTGCCAGCCCTGTACCAGCAGCTAGCAGAAACCCAAAGGCACCATCCAGCCTGCTCGGATGTTCCTCCATGAAAAAGCTTTCAGTGTAAATATATCCTGCTGCAGCTCAGCATCTCCACTCCATTACAGATCACGAGACTCAGCCATTCCCTGCCAAAGCAGCAGACTTGGAATAGTTACAATTTTTAATGTACAGTCTATAGGATAACTTCACAACATCAGGGAAAATGCAGCTCAGTGCAGCCAGCAAGGAAGTGGCCAGATACAGAACCTCACTGCTGGAGGATGCAGCTTTTAGACATCAGCATGCTCCAGGGCAGTCTGCACCAGCTGTCTCAGAGCAGTCCCAGATTCCTACAAGGCACTTCTGGTAAGTGATCTGCCTCGTAGCAGGCACTGCTGGATGCTGGGCAGAGGAGACATCCCTGCACAAGCTCAGGATACAAAAATTACAACACTACAGGCCCATCCTCCACCTGGCAGCAATTGTACATGACAAGAACCTTCACTTCACTGCATTTAATGAATGTTTTTTTTAAAATCCCTTCACCACAGTATTGCTGTCACCACCTCCAAGACCTGGGTCCTCTGCTCTAGCTACAGAGCACTCTGGATGTGAATTCCCAGAAACATCCCTACTGCCAGCTCTGTGAATCCAGACAGGTGTGCAGATTTCTCCCAGTAAAAGCCCAGACTGAGCCTAAGGGGCCAACAGAGCCCCCAGCTGAGCACCCCTCCCCTCCCCAAACCCTGCACCCCACTCTGCTCAGGAGGCCTGGGCTGGCACCCAAGGGGCAGAGTAGAAAGGGGAGGGTGGCTGCTGCTTCTCTTTATTTAAAAGGTGCTGCTGGAGGTAGAAACACATGAAAGTCCATGTAGGACAAGGGAAGGAATTATCCCTCCCATTGATTTTCGCTCTGGGGTATTAGAAAGAACACAGCGTTTATCTGGAGATTTCTTCCCAAAGCTAGCTATGGACTTTCAAACGTAAATGAGACTTGAAAGGGGCTTATCTGGCAAGAATCCACTGAAACTTCACAGGGGAGGGGGTGTGGGGGGCCGGGGAGCCTGGCAGGGGCTCTCTGATCCACAGCCCCTCGGACAGCTCAGAGCCCCTCCGAGTGCTGCCCCAACCCCAGGGGCAGAGCCCAGGGCAGGCAGCAGGGAAGGAGCTGTGGGGCACTGGGGCTCCTGCATCCACACCTTCCAGCAAGCATCCCTTCTCCAGAGCCCCTTCTGCAGGACCAGAGCCCCAGTGGCAGCGGGACCTGCTGGCACGGAGCACCCTGTGCCAGGGAAGGCAGAGGGCTGGGGCAGCTCCCCCAGGACAGGGGCTCACAGCCCCCCCAGGACAGGGGCTCACAGCACCCCCAGGACAGGGGCTCACAGCATCCCCCCCAGGACAGGGGCTCACAGCACCCCCAGGACAGGGGCTCACAGCCCCACCCCCAGGACAGGGGCTCACAGCATCCCCCCCAGGACAGGGGCTCACAGCATCCCCCCCAGGACAGGGGCTCACAGCATCCCCCCCAGGACAGGGGCTCACAGCATCCCCCCCAGGACAGGGGCTCACAGCATCCCCCCCAGGACAGGGGCTCACAGCATCCCCCCCAGGACAGGGGCTCACAGCATCCCCCCCAGGACAGGGGCTCACAGCATCCCCCCCAGGACAGGGGCTCACAGCATCCCCCCCAGGACAGGGGCTCACAGCACCCCCAGGACAGGGGCTCACAGCTTCCCCAGGACAGGGGCTCACAGCACCCCCAGGACAGGGGCTCACAGCTCCCCCAGGACAGGGGCTCACAGCACCCCCAGGACAGGGGCTCACAGCACCCACAGGACAGGGGCTCACAGCATCCCCCCCAGGACAGGGGCTCACAGCATCCCCCCCAGGACAGGGGCTCACAGCATCCCCCCCAGGACAGGGGCTCACAGCACCCCCAGGACAGGGGCTCACAGCATCCCCCCCAGGACAGGGGCTCACAGCACCCCCAGGACAACCATCTCCATCCTCCAGCAGCTGCCAGAGCTCAGCCTGACCCGACAAACCCCTCCTGCAGCACTCCCAGCAGGTGCCCACCCCGGTGCCATCCCTCTGGGTGCCACCCTGGCCCCACAACCCCAGGCTGGGCTGCCACAGCACAGCCCCACTCGCAGGAAAAGCCTGGGCAGCCTCCTCTGCTGTCTCTCCCAGGTAGCTGGGAGGGTGTAATTGGTGAGGCAGGAGATTAGAAATATCGGCAGCCTCTAAGTAAGACTTTAATTTACTGGCAGATCAATAGCGCTGGGGTTATATTGGCAAAGTGTCTACAACTCTATTGACTCACGCAATTCCTCTTATCAATTTATCAGAAATCTGGAAGCCAGAAGATATTGTTTGAAGAAAAAAGGCAGCAGGAGTTTGAACACTTAGCATGGGCTGCCCAATCAGGCACTCAGCACTAAGCGTTTTACAGCAGATGTATCAGCTGCAAAGGAGGCCAATATGATATGATTAAGAGCTAACTTGCTCCCTCACATGCCACACTGCCTTTTTAAGCTGCTGCTCACCTCAGACCTTTGCACTGAGACAGCCACCATAACAGACACGGTCCCAGCAGCCCAAAGGGAACCAGAAAAATTCCTGTTTCACTCTGCAAGATCCTAAATTCAACCCCTCCTACCAGGACCCTACCCAGGCTCACCGGGGTTTCCTATCAAGTCACAGCTTAGTGGAGTTAAAAGCCCACTACAGCATTGGGAATCTGTTCAGAAGGATTGCAGAAAAATCGCCATTTCTGTATTTCCTCAGAAGAATTTAGCATGGCAGCAGGACAGGAGCAGTGCCACATCCCTTTGCTTGCAGGGCGTGAAATGGAAAAGCAGGAGTAGGGAAAAAACACATCTCCCAGGTCTAAAAATCCAACAATGACAAACAGTGCCGGGTATGGGAAGCATTTCTTCACCTCAGAGGGGCGTTGGAACAGGAAACCAAAATAAAATATTCCAAACCCCCTCTCTTTCATTAGTCCTCAGATGACTAATGACAGCACACAGCAGTTTGGGCTGCGGGGCCAGGAGATGTCTCTGCGGTGAGCTGCCGCTGCTGTAGGGTGGGGAGCTCCACACCACGGATCAGTGCTGCACAAGGTCCCCCTGCACCTCGACTTCTCCCCAGGGCTCCAAACACCACTGAGGTGCTGCCGAGCACTAACCAGGGCCAGAGGGGCTCCGGATTCCAGGTGGAGCTTGCCAGTGCCTGGCCCCAGGCTGGGGGCTGTCACCCTGCTGCAGAGCAGCCACAGCCCTGCCTTCCAGGGGGCAAACAAAGGCTTAGAAACCAAACACAAGCTGTGGCGCAATAACTGTGAAAAAGCCTTGGCTGGAGGGCAGGAAGAGCAGGGTGGGACAAGCACAGCCATGATGGCCAGGAGCCACAGCCCGGCCCTGGTGTCCTGCCCAGGGGTCCCTGCTGCCCACCCCATGGGCGGAACCCCTCCACCCTTGCCCAGGGCAGAACCAACACCTGAGGGCCCGCAGAAAGCCTGATGGAATCAAAGATTAAAGTCAGCAAAATCCTTCAGCCCGAACAAGGACACAAATATCTTGGGAGGAGAGGAAATGCCTGCCTTCCCTCCATCAAAGCAAAACACCAACACCCAAGTGGTGTTAAAGGCCAGCAATTCCCACCCCATCACTGCCATCCCAGGTCACCAGAGCCGCTCCTGGAGCCTCTGCCTGGTGAGAATCACTTGAGGTGCTCAATCCCACCATCAGAAATCGAGCACTTGGCATCTCCACAAAGCAACCAGCAGAGCACGGAGCAAACATTCAGCTGGGCACCCAGAGCATCCCCACAGTGACCAGCTGTGCAGACCCCTGTCTGAGCCAATCCCTGCCCCCAGCACTCCGGGCACCCTGGGCACAGCAGCAGGAGCAGCTCACACCACCCAAACGGGGAAAATAAAGACCTTTTGCTTAAGCTCCAGAAGCAAAGAGAAAAATCACCAATTAACTCAGCAGCGAGCTGTTAGTATTTGCATACAAATGCAGGCACAAATCAGGACAAACAAGGCAGGACAAGGCAGCTCCATCAGCCCAGGGATGCTGCTGTCCTGGCAGGCAGGTGCCAGCTGCTCGGGGCACAGGGACCCAGAGCCCTCATCTCACAGCACCCCTGCAACAGCAGCACCCACAGGGATGAGGTTCCAGCCAGGAGTAAAGTAGGAGCAGCCAGAGATGGGAGCTCCTCACTCACACTGTGCTGCTCCCACCTGGATGGGGCACAGCAGGACCCACAGGTGGCTGTGCAGGACCCACAGACCCACATCACACACCAATGACCTGAGCAGAACAACATCCAGCTACTGCAGCAGTTCAACAAGTTGGGCTTTCCAGAAGGCCCCACAGCACAGCTTTACTCCACATTTCACCCAGTGGCTCTGGAGATTTCTCCTCCTTGCCCGGCAGAGGCTGCAGCTGGTGCACACTGGCCAGCACCCTGATGGACCCAGAGCACACTCTGCATCTGCCTAAGGAGTCACTTATTACTGCTGAGGGCTCAGGATTACACTAAATTTACCATTTTTCTTCTTGAAAAAAGACAAAACCTGCAATTCCACTGTTTGAGGTTTTGCTTAGTTGTATGTTTCTGCCCCCCAGGCACCTCAGCTGAGATCTCAGGATGTAAAAGAAAACTACAGCAACTACCAGTTCACATCAAGGCTTAAGGAAAAAAAAAAAAAATCTGATTTCTGATTTTAAATAGGAAACTCTCACTGGCAAGATCCCAAGAACCCTTCCAGGGTGATTTTCACTAAATGCAAGTTTCCCATGGCTGCAGCGCCGAGCACAGACCATCAGCTGAGGCAGAGGGCAAAGCAGCCCAGCCTGGCCCTGCCATGGGGTGCACAGGGAAGAGCAGAGCTCAAAGCCCAGCTCTGGGTCTGCAGGCAGCAGCAGGGCTCAGCTGCAGCATGACACATCCAAACAGGAGCCAAGCCTGAGCCAGCAGCAGGGCCAGAGCAGCAGCTCCCACCACAGACACAGCTCAGGACTGAACTGAAACAGCATCACAGCAGAAAGATTCTACACTAGACTTTTGTACTCTTAAATGCAAAGTTTCAGAACAACATTATTGAAGAAATCACAGCAGCTCTAACAGCTATTCCCATGCTCAGGTCCTGCAGCATCCGATTTAGAAGCCATCCTGGCTTTTGAGTGTGTGTTTGCACTTCTGCCTGTCCTCACCTGAGAGCCAGTTAGGATCACAGTTTCACTCTGGGGTATGGTATTTTGCTTTACTAATGACTTTATAGAGAATAAACCATTAAGAAATCATCAGCCTATGGAAGCAATCAGAATCTGGAGGTTTTGCTTAGGAATCCCTCTGAAATGACCAGGAAAAGGGGCATCCAAACAAAGGTGTTCCCAGCAGAGCCCCCACTGCTGGTGCCAGGATGTGGATGAGCAGAGAGACCTCAGAGTGGAGCCTGAACACACCTGATGTGCAAGCAGGCAGAGAACCCTGCACACACAGAGCTGAGAGCCAGCACAGCCAGAGCCAGGCCAGGGCACAGCGTGTGCCCAGCCACAGGTACATCCCAGCACCCTGCAAACTAAGAGAGACACAAAGAGACTCACTGGACACGAGATTAGGCAACTGCTTAAATAAAACCAAAACCAGTTTCAAACACTGCAGCAAATATTTGGTATGGAACTGCAAAGAGCGCTGGACAGTGGAGAAGGAGCTACCTCGGGCAGGTATGGATCCCACAGGGAACAGGATCCAGATCCTTCAGAAAAGCACTGGGCAGAGTGCTGCAGAGAAGAGGGGTGGAGGGGGAGCAAACAGGTTGTTTGTTTGTTTAAGCAGGTGAAACTACAAACAGAAGCCATGCAGGCTGGCAGCTGCAGGTGATGGAACCCAGCAGGGCACGGCGCCCGCGGCAGCGCTGGAGCAGGGCCAGAGTGAGCCTGGGACCAGGGACCAGAGCTGAGCCAGGGACCAGAGCCCAGCCCAGCCTGGGGCACCAGAGCTGAGCCTGGGACCAGAGCCCAGCCCAGCCTAGGGCACCAGAGCTGAGCCTGGGACCAGAGCTGAGCCTGGGACCAGAGCCCAGCCCAGCCTAGGGCACCAGAGCTGAGCCTGGGACCAGAGCTGAGCCTGGGACCAGAGCTGAGCCTGGGACCAGAGCCCAGCCCAGCCTAGAGCACCAGAGCTGAGCCTGGGACCAGAGCTGAGCCTGGGACCAGAGCTGAGCCAGGGACCAGAGCTGAGCCAGGGACCAGAGCCCAGCCCAGCCTAGGGCACCAGAGCTGAGCCTGGGACCAGAGCTGAGCCTGGGACCAGAGCCCAGCCCAGCCCAGCCTGGGGCATCAGAGCTGAGAGAGAGACCAGAGCTGAGCCTGGGACCAGAGCCCAGCCCAGCCTAGGGCACCAGAGCTGAGCCAGGGACCAGAACTGAGCCTGGGACCAGAGCCCAGCCCAGCCCAGCCTGGGGCATCAGAGCTGAGAGAGAAACCAGAGCTGAGCCTGGGGACCAGAGCCCAGCCCAGGGACAGCCCTGGCTGCTCACCCACAGCACAGCCCAGCAACTTCACCCAGCTCCCCGTGCCACAGCTCCCAAAGGCAGAAGGATGCTCAGATGCAGCCAGGGCACTGAGCAGCTCATCCTTCCATGGCAGAAGGAGCTCGTTCTCCAGCTGAGCCACAGTTTCCTTAGGTGAAAGGGCTGCACAGGGGTCCTCTAAGTTTAACCATACGCCCAAAAGGGCAAGATAGTAATAAAATGAAGGTGACTAAAAGCTGCGCCTTCTCCCAAGCAGCCTCCAGCAAATGCACACTTCAGCCCCAGCCCCACACTGGGACCAAACCTTTGGCTGGGGCAGAGGCAGAGCAAGTGGTCCTCTGGGAAAAGTCCTCAGTCCTGCCTGCCTGCTCCCCTCTGCTCCACAAAGCCATTTCAACCTGTATCACATAATTATTTCAAATTACTGGGAAGCTGGAAAAAAAAACCCCAAAACTAAAAATATTTTGAGGAAGCTTTCTCCCCCCATCCTTTAGCAGTTTTTCTAACCCAGGTCCCTTCCCTAAACTACTTCCCTATGCCACTGCCCCAAAGCTCAGTGTCAGCAAAAGGAAAAAGCATCCGGGGCAAGGCTGGCTGGGCAGAATCATCAGTGTCACACACAGGCAGGACAGCAGCCCCTGCTCAGCATCACCAAGCCCTCCCTGTGATTCACCCCACGCACAGGTAAGCAGGAGGAATTCAGCCTGTGAGCACAGCAGTGTGAACCTGCTCCTGTGAACAGGACATTCCTGTTTTGGTTTGAAATCAAATTGCTTTGGTACAGCTCGTAACTGTTTCCAATTCAATTGAGCCAAACTAAAATAAACCCTCCTTGAACTGAAAATAACGTCCACGGGGCATTCTAATGTGCGAGTAAATCCTTTGAAAAAATAATAATAAATCAATGCAAACTTTTCTAAGCAGGAAGAGTGCTGGTAAGCGGAGGGTATTTGTTCTGAAAACCTCTGAAAGAGCCAGAATGAGGAGCCAAGCACAGCTTTCACCAGACACTTCTCAGAGCCCAACTGCACTGTTTACCTACGCCAGTTAAAAGGGTATCAGCAGCGTGAAATGCAGTCAGCTTCAAAGTCAGTCCTAAACATGCCACAGCAACCTCATTTTAGGCAAACACAGGCTCTATTTTTGTTATGTTTCTCTTCCTCTGCTGTGCGAGAGGCTCATACAAGGAAGAAGGAACTTTAAAATACAAAACAAACCAAACAAAAAAACTTTCACGCTCAAGACACCATGAGAACATTAAAGAACAACACCTCTGTCCTTTCTCCCACAGTACTCACTGTAGCTATTCCTACCCAAATAAGCTTTATTTTACCATTTCCCTTCCTTTTTGTAAACCATCTGCACCCTCAGACTCTCAGTCCTTTTATCTGCAGCCACAGGGAGCCAGGAGCCATCTCTGGGGCTCAGGGCTGCCCCCAGCTCCCCATCCCCTCTGTGCACGGCCAAGGGCATCTCCTGGAACTGTTCAACATCCATTACAGACAGCTGGGGCTCAACTCAAAAGGAAATTCAAGCAGCAGTTGAGAAATCACCCAGTCCTACCCCACAGTCCAGCAAGGCCTTCAGCAAGACACAGGCACAGCTTTTGCTATCCCAAATATTTGCACAGGGGAAAACTGTAACCAAAATACTCCTCCCCTCCTCCTGGCTTGCTATGCTTCAATGGCAGCTGGTGCTTTTTAGGTTTCTCAACTTGTTTTTTGTTTTGTTTTAAAATGCAGAAGACCCACTGAGCACCACCAGCAGTAAAATACCCATGTCTGTGCCCGACACCTCTCCACTCATTTCTGCAGCAGCAGAGAACTTCAGATCTCCAGAGGACAGCCACTGCTTCTTGAGGAATCTCATCAAACACACCTCACTGACCACTGCTACTTCATGGGCTTCATACCCAGAAGCAAGAAGGGGCTGAGACAAAGATTGTTGGGGAAGATTAAAACCAGAGACCTGGCATCCAGTTCCTGCCTAAAGTAAGCAGACATCCACACAGCCAGTGGCCACCTGGACTCAAGGAGGGAAACCTCCAGTGCCAAGAGAGCATCCCATCGCTCCAGAGACACAAATGGATGCTCAGACGAGGAACATGGCTGGTTGGACACTTCCAGGGGCGCTGCCAAGAGCTGGAGGAGCTTGCAGGGAAGAGAAGTCAGCCCTGCTGCTCCTCCTGCGAGGCTGACCCCAGCCACTGCCATGCAGAGCTCAACCCTCCTCCTCCTCCTGCACGGGCTCTGAGCAGTGCCCTGGGCACTTGGCTCTGCTGTTCACACATCTGCAGCTCCAGGTGAGAGCGCTGCCATGAGGCAGCTTTTCACACAGGGCTGTGCTGGCACCAGACCCAGCACCTGGGCAATTTCCAGGACCTCATGCAAACCTCCGGGACTTCCACGTCACCCAAAATAAAGTGGAGAAACAGTGGAGAGGCTGGTGAAAACAAAGGAAGCAAGGGAAAAAAATCTGTGTCACCTCCTTCAGACAGGCTCTGCTATTGGCCAAGTAAGTGTTTCTGAAATAGCAGAGGTGCTGACTGCCCTCCCCAGGGCTGGCCATCCCATGCCAGCACGCCCCAGGGCCAGCAAAGGGCACAGCTGGCACCAGTGTCCAGCTCAGCACCTGCTCTGCCCCCTGCCAGCCCTCCTGCAGCCCCAGCCTGCTGTGGGGCAGTGTGTGCTGCTGTCCACCACCCTGGAGGGTAACACAGCCAACACAGCCCACCAGCTGCTGTTCCTCCAGCTGTGCCACAGCCCAGCACCATGCCCACAGCAGCTCAGAACACACACCTGCCCACACCCACACATGTGCCTTCAATGGGACCCCCTAGACTACAAACCCCAGCCAGCATGATCAGTCTCCACCCTGTGCTCTGTGAAAGCAGCAACACCAGAAGGGACACACGATGGTGCCCCAAAACAAGGACAAAGCAGCTCCATTTCTCAGTACCAGAGCACAGGCCTCCAGCACGATGCCTGGGAGCTGCTGAGGTGCTCTGGACAATCCCTCTGCTCCACAGCTGCCCCCAGCACAGGGGTACTCCCATTTAAAATGTAAGGATCCAACAATGCTCTGGGAATTTAAAACACATTATGATTTCTTACAGTTAACCCTCACTTGCAGTGTCTGCATGTGAACTACGCAACATCCCATTCCATCCTCCAGCTGAGGCAAACACTTGGTGTCTTGCCCAGTCAGCGTCACAGCTGAAACAGATCTTTTGACTTCCAAACAAGCTCACGGTGTTAAGCTGCTTTTAACTGTCTCTATGGAAGATGAAAAACAGCAAGAAGAAAGGAACTGGGGAAGGAAGTATGTAAGACTAAAAGAGACAAAATTAACAGGAGAAAATTAAAGAGGAGAAATTTTTGCTGTGACACCTGAAGCAGCTGTGTAGGAGCACATGTCTGGGTGTGCAGACCCAGCTCCCAGGAGAAAGGCCAGAGCACCCACTCCTCAGGGTCAGATGTGAAGGTGCTGAGTGCAGCACCTTGGGGACATGGTGAGCCCTGAGTCCCACTGGGCACCTTCACCCAGTGTCTGTGCCCAGCACTGCCCCGGGCGCTGCTGGCCCCCTCTCCCAGCAGCACGGGGGAGGGATGCTGTGCTCCTGCCCTGCTCCTGGCCACAGCCGGCTGTGAACGACACGGGGGCTGCAGCGTGCTGGCGCCTCACTCGCACACCAACAAAGCACAAGGTTAATTTGAACCTCAGCCCTGCCGCTGCGCGCCTGTGCCTCCTCCTCGCCCTCCCTCCCGCTCTCCTTTCTGTGCAAAGCCTGACATCTACAGTTCTGTCTGGCACAGTCAGGGGCTGCGGTGGGAGCCGCGCAAGGACACGGGGACGTGGCGGCCGCCTGCCCTCCGCTGCCCAGCCCCGGCTCACCCAGTGCCACGGCACAAAGCCGCCGCAGCCCGAGCAGGGGAACGCACCAGGAGCAAAGACCGCCCGGCAGGACCAGCCCAGTGCCACCAGCACCCTGCCGCAGCTCGCCCGAGAGCAGCTCCTGCGCTGGCACTGGCACCAGCCCTGCCCAGCGCTGCACAGCCAGGGGCCAGAGCCCGGCAGCATCACCTCCACACCCATGCTGCAGGAGCCTCCTGCAGCCCGGCACGGCACAGCCCTGCTCTGCTGGAGCTGCCCGAGGGGCTGGGCAGCAGCAGAAACGCACAGGCTGCTGTGCACAGCCTCCATCCAGAATACCTGCACAGGCAGCAGCAGGGCAGCTCTGCAGACTCTGCAGCTCTCAGACACCAAGCAGCTCCGTGCTGGCCCTGCTCAGCCTCCTGACCCGACCTCCAGGCCTGCCGACACTCTCTCTCAGCACAAGGTACATCAGTGAGCACACCTTGGGGAACATGCCCCAGATTCTGCATCACCTCAAACAACACGCACCTGAGTGCGCTCGCCAGCCCAAACCACCTGCACCTGCGGCAGCTCAGCCAGCTGTGCCCCCTCACCGCCCCTTCTTCACCCAACTCCATCACAAGGAGAAACGAAAACCCTGGCAGCCACCACACCAGGGTCAGCGGCGCTCAGGAAACCCAGCGCCCGAGCCAGCAGGATGGAGCACGTCCCTCCACGTTACCGGCAGCAATTCCATCCGTGCGCGGAGCTCCGCGCCGAGTGCCGGTGTGTGTGCTCAAGGCAGCCTGCAAGGAGGGTCAAACCCACCTGAGCCACCCAGCCATCCTGGAGCCAGGCTGCCATCAGCCAGGAAAGCGTGGCTGGAAGCCTGAGGCAGGACACAGGGACCTGAGGGTTTGGGAACAGCTCCCATCTTCCCTGGCCAGGGACCCGATGCTTCAGCAGGCACGCTTGGGCCGTGAAAATAAACACTGAGAGCCGACATGCTACAGGCCCTGCAGGCTCTGCTTTCCCAGATACCAGGGCAGGTGGAGGACAGGAAAAAACCTTTTACCAGAGCTGCCAAGCACATTGTCTGCTCCAGCATTACTGCCAAGCCAAGGAACCCGGCAGCTCGGCCCTCAGCAGATGCAATACCTGAAAGCCTGGTTCCCACAGGGCCAGCATCCTCACACTCAACAGTGACAGGCACCACAGCTCAGAACACTGTGAAATGTTTGTTTTCCAGGGGAGGGAAAAACAAAAATACTGCTGGTCCTCTTTGCCTTTTCATAGCAAGAGGCATGTTTGGCACTTGTGCCATAATGAAATTACAATCAAAGCCAAGTGTCTCTCGCAGCAGCAAACTCAAGGGCAAAGCCGGGTGGCCGCAGCCGCCAGCAGCACCCGCTGCCGTCCCGCTGTCCCTGCGCACCTGCACACGGTGCAGCCGCCACCAGCTGCGGCCTGGGCCCGCTCCCCTCCTCGCATCCCAGCCAAAGCGTGATTGCGTGTGGGGACTGAGCGGGACCTCTGCCCCGCACGCAGCGCACACCTGGCGCTCGCAGCCCAGGGCAGCCGGCGTTGCTGCGGCGACGAGCACCCACCTCCCCTCCAACAGACGGACACGGCCGGCTGTCTGTCTGTCCGGCACAGCCAGGAACCGCCGGGAGCTCTGGCTCCTCGGCGCAGCGAGACCTCGGCAAGAGCCGCAGCATCTGCGAGGGCAGCGAGGAAGGCAGGGGTGGCCGGGGATCCCGGCCCAGCAGCAGGACCGCTGCCGGCAGCCAGGGAAGCCCGACTCATCCACCCTGCTTCGCTGTTCCATATTTTATTTTTTTTTTAAACTAGCTGGAATTTATCTATTTCTCCAATCCCTGCCTACACACAAACCCAACGTCGGGAGCAAACCAAAATGCCTGAATGGCAGATCAGAGACAAAGCAGCAGGCGAGCGGGCGGCCTGCTCCCGCTGCCCTCACCTCACCCCTCGGTGGTTATATTTAGGTACCGCCACGGTCTGTGGTGCCGCGGCCCCCTCGGGCACGGCGCAGAATGCAGATTTTCCAGACAACAGACCACAACAGCTCCGTCAAAACCATTAGAGGCTGCGGCGCCCAGGCCTGCACACAGATGTTTTGATTCCCACTCTCCTGCCACGACAGCCCCATCGCTGCCGCCATGCGCCGGACAGCCAGCCTCGATTTTGGCTGTCGACGAGGGAGGGAGAGAGGAGGGCAGGCCGGCTGCCCAGAGAGGAGCTCCTCTCTCCAGCCTCCCCCTGCATCTCCCCAGGGATGGCTCCTGGACAGAGTGGGGGACGAGCCACCCTTAGGGAACAGGAGCAGCGCGGCGGGGACGGCCCCACAGGCACCTGCCGTGCCCCAGGGCCTCTCCCAGGCAGGAGCCGCCACGGCCATGGCTGGCAGGAGCCCGCCAGCGGCACAGGGTCCGGCACGTGCTGGGCCGCAGGGACCTGCCAGGCCCGGCTTTGTTCACAGCCCTTCTCCTGCCCGCCGGACGCGCCCCTGGCACGCGGCCCCGGAGCCGCACAAAGGCCGAACCCCGGCCGCGGGAGCTGCGCCTCGCTCGGCCTCTCCCAGCCGTCCCTCCGGCACCCATCGCCGCAGCGCACGCACCTCCAGCCCGCCAGCACCCACAGAATACGGTCACCGAAAACTCTCCCACCGCAGACGGGAAAGCAGCGCTGGCAGGGAAACGCTCCCACGAGGGATCGAGCCCCCGCAGAACAAAACACAGCGTGCGAATAAAGTTGCTGTAAAAGCCCACTAGTCCTTTTTCTGCTTCTCCACGCAACATTTTTTTTTTTTTATTATTACTGCTATTACTGTTATTTTGGAAAGCGGAAGGAGGTGTTAACAGGGAGGCTGACGCAGCCAGCTGTGCGTCCATCAGTCTGGGATTCAGCGATTCCTGGTGGAGCCGCTCAAACCCCGGCCAGGCCCAAAGCAAATCTGCCGCTCCTGGCCTGTGGCACGACACCGACAGCAACCGGGGCGGGGGTCAAGGCAGGGAGATGAAAGAGGGACACACGCCTCCGCTTTTGTCAGAGCGGCCGCCGCCGGGCCCGGTGCGACGGCGGCCACGACAGGGCCAGGCCGCGGTGCGCGGACACGGCTGCCCGCAGAGCTTCGGCCCACGAGCGGCACCTCGGCCCGTCCTGCGGGAACAAAAGGCGGCAGGGAGGGAGGGACGGGCCGGAGCATCGGCAGCAAGGCACTGGTGCTGCTGCGCCGGAGAGGGGCTGCAGCCAACTTCCTGCTGCCCTCTGCTCGCAAAATGACCGCGTCAAAAAGAAAAGAGGAGGAGGAAAAAACACAAATACAGCACAGCAACTTCTGGGGCCAGATGCAGAGTCTCGCTCCCCTCCAGCGTGTCTTTTCTTTGCTTTTGTTGCAGGGGAAGGCAGCCTGCGGAGCGGGACCGGGCAGGGGGCGGCTCAGGCGGCCGCGCAGGGGAAGCGCTGGCCAGGCGGCGAGCAGAAGCCAGGCGAGCCCCGGGCCTGGCGGTGCTCCCGGCGCTGGGAGCCCAGCCTGAGGCTGCTCTCAGGCCTGGGACACCCGCTCCCCCCTCCCGGCCACCCCCCGGCCCCCGCGGCACCGAAAAGCCACGCTCAGAGCTGGACCAGACAGCGCTCCCTAATGAGGGAGCATTACAATCAGCTTGTAATGCTGAATTTTTAATGCTGCCCAGGGCTCTGTTACATAATAAAGGGGGAACCGGGAGCAGAGGGCGGCCGGCGGGGCGGCCCCGTCCCCCTGGCCACGCAGCCGGTGGCCCCGGCCCGGTGGGCACCCCTCGCACCCCTGACCCGCCGCTTACCGCCAGCGCCGCCGGACAGGGCGCGCACGACGCCCATCGGAGCTCCTGCCCTGCCGGGAGGCTTGCACAAACTTTCCTCAAGTGCGTGGAGGGGTGATGCCAAAACGCTGGCTCCGCACTCTGCCGCGGCTCGGCCGGGAAATGATTTAAAAGCAAAGTTCACGAGCATGTTAACGGCATGCTCTCGTATGTCCCCGCACACACGGGCTGCGCTGCGCCGCTCGGTAATACCCTAAGACTGTAAATCTATAACCACTGCAATGATTTAGTGATTAAAAACATGATAACATATTGTGTAACTGCAAACCACAGAATCCCTGCCAACTCTCCTCCGAGATACAGGAACAAAAATACAGAAAATGTGTTGCTCGCAGCGGTCTTCCTAAACTCGATGGAAAGATTTTAATAATAATAATGCAAAAAGCCCCAAAAAAAACAAACCCCAAAAACAAAAACCCAACCCAGACATCAGAAAAGGCTGGATATAAAGCAAGGCTAGAAAAAAAAAATATTTAAAAGATGGAATTTTAAATACGGATCTTGCTCTAACAAATTGCAATCTAAACATGCCTTGCTTTTTTCTCTTTTTAAGTTTGTCGTAACTGGAATAACTGGTCTTGTGTGATGTCTTGCATATTCAAAGTGCTTTGTAATAGGATACGGAGACCAAACCTTATTTGCCTAAACTCAATGGGTTTTATTTTTTCCCCTCTCTCCCCCCCCATTTCTTTTCCTTTTATTTTCCCTCCCCCCCCCTTTCTCCCCTAACAGGGGGAGGGCGTGGGGGGAGGCAAAAGGAAGCGAGGGCTTTAAGCTGTAAGGAAAATACCTGAAAGGGGAAGCTGCAATCCGTAATACAGCGAGGAAAACCAAATATTATACATATATTTTTAAAGGCAGCTATGGGAGTTTTGGCCTCTAAGCAGCCAACTTGACCCCATTTTCTCTATTCTCTTATTTCCTCCGTTGCAGGATTCCTGCACCTTCAGTCGTATTCGAACTCAATGTGACCCTAAGGAGGGAGTCACCGAGTCTCCAGAAAATTGCTCCATATTAAACAGGAGCAAGAAGAGAAAGACAGGCAGCCGGCGCAGAGGGGACACGGTTGCGTTAGAGTCCAGGACATAGCGAGAGCAGCCCCGAGCACAGCGGGAGAAAGAAACAGACCTCGCTCGGAACCAATTTTTGTTTGTTTGTTTGTTTCAAAAGAAAAAAAAAAAAAAAAGGGGGGGGGGGGGGGCGAGTGAAACTGAATAATTAAAAAAAAAAAAAAAAGACAAAGACACAAACGCAACCCGAATTATAAATAATTCACAGTCCGAATCCCGCGTGTGCGTGGCACCCACGCACGCCGTGCAGAGCACGGGCACGCTCACAGACACAGACACGATCCCCTCGCAGGCAGCGAGCGGCAGCGGCAGCCCGAGCGCGGCGGGTCCCGGCGGGCACCGGCAGCGACCCGCGTTCCACGTAGTGCGAGAAGCGCCGGGCGCCGCAGCCCCGAGTCATTAACCCCGGCCCCGGGCGGGCTCGGCCTGCGGTGCCGCCGCCCCCGCCGCGCTCCCGCACCGCGGGGAACGGGAACCGCCGCTCCCGAGCGCGGCCAGGCCGTGCGGCCCGCGGGGCTCCGCGGGGTGCGGGGCTCCGCGGGGCCGGGCCCGCCGCCGCCGCCGCCGGGGCAGTTTTCGGCACTTTCTTCGCCCCTTTGTTTTGCGGCGCGTCCCCGGCGCGGTCCCGGGGGGCGAGGCCGGGCCCCCAGCGCCGGCCCCGCCGCGCACAAAGCGCTCGCTGCGCGCCCCGCGGCCATGGCCGGCGGGCGGGGCGGGGGGGTCCGCGGGCGCGGAGCGGCCCCCGCGGCGCCGGCACCTGCGCGTCCCCGGCGGCGGCGGCGGGGCTCCGGGACGGCGAGCGGCACACAAAGTTTGCTGGGGGATCCGGGGCGGTGGGTGGGAGCGGACGGGAGGGGGGGCCGGACCAGCCCCATGCAAAGCAGCCCGGGCGCCCCGAGCAGGAGGAGCCCGAGCGGGGGGACAGGGCAGAAAAGTTGCCACTTACGCGGTCGCTGCTCCGGCGGCGGCGGCGCTTTTAATCCCGGGCGGCGGCGCGGGGGCTACAGATCCCATGCAGGCTGCGGCGGCTGCGGCGGCAGGAGCGCGGGGCTCCGCGGAGGGGCCCGGGGCAGCAGCAGCGGGAGCCGGGGGCAGCAGCCGGAGCCGAGCGGGAGCCGCCGCCGCCGCCGCCGCTGCCCAGCAGCAGCATCGTTGTCGGGGAGTTTGCAGCCCCCCGGAGAGAGGGGGCCGCGGGCGGCGGCAGCAGCAGCGGCGGCGGCGGGTCGGGGCGGAGCGGCGGGCGCGGAGCGGAGCGGGCGGCGGGCGCGGAGCGGGCGGCGGGGCTGGCGGTCGCCGGAGCAGGAAGCGCCCGGACTCAGATCTGATGATTGGGAAGAAAAAAAACTCTTTGGATCTTTATTCTGCTAATTAGTTTCCTGCAAAAAATGGCTGATTAGTGCAGTGCGCATGTGCCTCATTACCCAGGCACGACGGGAAGGGCTAATTAGCCACCTTCTGGATCAATAAGATTCAGCCCAGGCGGCGGGGGAGGGAGCGAGCGCGCAGGAGCGGGCGGGGGGAGCGCGGCGGCGGCGGCGCCGCACCGAAACTTGGGGCAAGCGGCCGGCCCCCAGCCCGCGGCGGGGGGGCCCGGCCCGGCCCCGCTCCGCGCCCCGCCGCGCTGCCCCGCGCAGCGCCGTGCCGGGCCGGGCCGAGCCGGGCTGAGCCGGGCAGGGCAGGGGGCGCGGGGCCGGCCGGCGGCTCCGCTCGCACCGCTCCGCTCCGCGGGACCTCCGCGGGGCCACCTGCCCCCGCGCCCCGGGCGGGGCCGCGCCGCCCCGCGCAGGGCACAGGCACAGCCGGGGCGGGCCGACCCCCGCCGCCGCCGCCGAAGTTTCCCCGGGAGCCGCCGGGAAAGTTGAGTCCGGCAGCGAGCGCAACTTTGCGCGCCGGCCCCGCGGCCGCCGCCCGCGGCATCCCCGCGGCATCCCCGCGGCGCGGCCCCGCTCAAACTTGGCGGCCGCCGCTGCGAGCGGGCCGGCGGATCAATGCGGCCGCGGCCGGCCGCGCTGGGAGCCGGGCTACAGGTTTCACCAGCCATCGCTGACAACAGCTTTGTCATTTTCTAAAAATAAGAAGCTAAAAGTTATTGTAGAAGAAGGGGCTTTTTTTGTCCCCCGCACAATGTGCCTTTTGTGAGTTTAATGCCATTCTGGGGCTCTCTATAGCCCCGGACAATGGGGAACTCCAGGAGGCGGCTGTGCCTCTGCCTTTTTTCTTTCTTGCTTTCTCTTTTCTTCCCCCCACCCCCTCCTCTTTTTTCCCCCTTTTTTCTTTTTCTTTTTTTTTTTTTTCCTTTTTTTTTTTTTTTTTTTTTTTTTTTTTTTTAGGAGAGGATGCAACATTCCTCCAGTCCCACCAGAACCTCTGCTTTGATTAAATAAATATTTCTCCAGCCTAACGGTAACGTTTTTCACTTTCTGCTTGGGTCCATGTCCGATTATTATTTAAAATTTTTATTTCCAGGAGCTTGTCCCTCCCCGTTCCAGCCCTAGTGAGAAATGTACATGATCGCTGGGAACGTGGGATTTGAATTTTAGGAGGAGGTGAAACAGTAAAGAACCTCTATCCAGGCTTCAGGAAAATGTTTTTTTTTTCATCTTTCTATAAGAGGCTATCTTTATTATTAGCAGAAATGCATCTAAATTAAATCATGTCTTGAAAATTTAAAGAAGCTCTTTTTTTTGCCTTTGTTTTTTTGCCTTTTTTTTAACCTTTTTTTTTTCTTTTGTATTTTTTTTTTTTTTAATTTTCATAATAACTCTAATAATTATCTTCCTGGTTTGTTTCATAGCTCTGAACAAGGAATGCAGTTGCGGTCAGTTTTTCCATTTGGGAGAACCTTAATGTAGATGTATTTTATACTGCAAGGTAATAAACTGCATGTTTGTTAGTACCTATTAAAATGAAATGTCTTGAGCTTTCCCTATTTCTTAACGTGGGGGTTGACATTTGGAATTTTGACAAGTCCCTTTAAGTGGGATGGGGTGAAGGAAGAGGACGGGTGATCAGGAATTTGACTGTACTGTTGATGCCTTGCTGGAAGTGTCTTGCATTGAGGAGAAAGTGGCAGGTTTTAAGAGTCAGGGTTCGGTAGGTGCCACGGTTCTGTGGATGTTGTACCTGCAGCCCTGGTGTGCCCAGTGACCCAGGCGTGCTGTGTGGGAGTCCTGATGCTCGGATTGACTCCAGAGGGGGACTAGTTTGTGTTTAAAAGCTGCCCTTAAAAATCTCTCAGTCCCTGCTTGATACATGTCTGTCTGGTTTTATGGGAGAATAATTGTAAATGTTCTAATCTTTCAAAAAAAGCGAAACAACCAACCCAAAAAACCCCACCAAAACAAAAACAAACAAAAAAAAAAAAGCCTGAACCCTAAAAAAAAAAAACAACCTCAAGGGAAAAAAAAAATCCAAAACAAAAACCAACCAAGCCCCAAACCATGGAGCCCTGTTGGGAATCAGAATTTTTCGGGGCTGCTTGGTGCGCTGCCTGGGAAGGTGCATGTCATTTGTAGCTGTTGTTCTTGCTGAACGTGAACCAAACGTGGGTTGAGGAAGAAGTTGAGGCGAGAATAAAGTAACCCTTGTCTTTAGCACTTGGGATAACTTAGGAAAGTGCCTCTTGTCCCCTGAGGCTGTGGATCCGGTGGCCCAGGCTGCGGGTGCTGCCTGTGGCCGCACTTTTTGCAGAGCAAAGCGAAAGGAAGCGCGTGGGGAAGTTGGGGAGCGAAGGAGTGGCTGTGGATGCTCCAGAAACAGGCACCTCCGGAGGGGCGGCAGCGGCGCGGGCTGAGCCGGGGATGTTGTCTCCGCGCTCGCATCGAGAATTCGAGCCGTGCGCCGCTGTCCTCTAATTTCCCATGACAACATATGGATCCCATAAAGGCAAACATGCCGAAGTGCATCTGTCTGGGTAGTTAACACAAACCAAACATCCCCTGCTCGCGGATCCCGCTGCTCCCCCGGCCGTGCTGCGCGCAGCCCTGCTGCCACAGCCCCTCGCTGCTCCGGCTTTTCTTCTCGGTCACGCTCGGGAGCAGCCGGGTGCCCGGCACGGAGCGGGGCACAGGCCGGCCCGAGCAGCGGAGGGGTTAAGCGGGGAGAGGGGCGTGCGCCCTCGGCCCCCCACCCTCCTGGGAGCTGCTCCAGCCCGAGCACGCTCTGCCCCGGGGTCAAGTCCTAGGACATCTCTCCCTCCCCTCCTGGCAAGGCAGGAGCTCAGGCTGCGAAGGGAAACAGCAGACGAGCACGGGGCAGAGGTCTGCCCCTCGTCCTGGACACAGATGTCTGCAGGCTGGGGAAACACAGAGAGCTCCCAGTTCTCCAGGTTGCAAAAAGAGGTGATGAGGGGAGGCTGTGTGTGAAAAGAAGGGAAGGAACAAGTGACGGCCGCAGGACCGGCGGATAAACCACTACGCAAACGCCGAAACGCAGCCAAGGAATTAAGGGATAATTCGTACAGAAATTGTTAGGTATGGTTAAGTGTATGTGCACGTGTGTCTTCTCTAAAAAATTTACTTCCCCTAAGATTTCTTTGTTCTAGGCAAAAAGACAATCTGCTTGCTAAAATATAAAAAAGAGCTTCCCTTACTTTAATTAGAAATTTTGATACAGCCTCATCTGTAATTGTGTGGGTGCCTCTTGTTTCTATATGTGTATCTCTGCATATGCATAGATGGGATTTTGGGTTCAAATAGCTTTTAATGTGCTTAGCAGAAAGAAGCTCTTAGTATCAGATCTGCAGGGAAAATAAGACTGATTTTTCCCATAGGAAACTTGCTAAAGACACAGCTGAATTATTAGATTAACCCATTTTTTTGTCTCATGGCATATCTGATGTATTTGCGCAAAGATTTGAATCATTTCATTTCTATGTTATTTTGAACAGATGGAACGAATAGTGGTGCTTTAAAGGGAAGTTATTATTTGTAGAAATGTCTACAAATTAAGAGGAACAACTTTGAAGCAAAATGTTTTTCCAAGGCAGTGAATATGGCTTTCTGGACAGGACTCTCAGCAGGGACGGGTGTTATCTCTAATGTGCAAAGCGGGGGTGAGCAGCTTCGGTTCCCGGGTTCTGCAGGGAGATCAGGTCCTTCCCCGGAGACATGACCTGCCTGCCAGGGGCTCAGCAAGGGCTCAGCAGGCAGGGGTGGGCTGGATTTGCACAGGGCTGTGGTGACAGGTCTGGGCTCGGCACAATTTTTCGGGATCCTCGAGCAAATCCCGCTGCTCGCCGCCCAGCACGGGGGGACTGGGCCAAGGCTCTGCCGTGCCAGAGGCTGACGGGGCACAAGGGGCTGAGGTATGGGGAGAGCTAAAAAAGAGTTCCAGGCTATCTTTTAAAATCCAGGCTTTAAAAATTATTGTTGGGAGTGGGGAGATCCAGCTCAGAAAAAGTCTCCGTAATATCATCCAATTCCATAGCTGTGTGCTTCTTGGAAATGTGTCTGAAGAATCAGAACAAAGCATGGAAGGCCAGAGTCCTTGAAGGAGCTCCAAATGATAAAGTCTGCCATTCATTTTAAACACTGCGTGCATTGTGGAAACACAGGTCAATTTGAAGGCATTTGTCAGATTTCCAGTTCCCTCTGCTCCTTTGCAATGGAAATTTGCAATCAAATCCCTGGGCTGGAGTTAGGATGTCTGCCTTGATCAGTTTGTATGACTCCATGCCCAAAGCCCTGGCCAGGTAAGCTCGCCCTTCCTTTGGAAAGTTTGCTTGTGTGGAGTTGGGCAGGAAAGGGGGAAGGCTGAGGGGAATGGAGCTGGAGCTGATGTGTTTGTTGTGGCTTTGCGAGGGGAAAGGGCAGCGAGGGATTGCACGGGGCTCGCTGAGCCGCACAAGTCAGTTGATACCATTTAGAGACGCCCAGCAAGAAGCATGGAAGGGATATTCCAGCAGCAGCACAGTCATTGTTGGGATGCAGAAATGCAGCACGGCTGGAGAGCCACACTGCTGAGCAATTTCAGGCAGACAGCAGGGATTTCTTCTGGAGTCATGTTTGCCTCAGCTGCCGGGGGGGCTGCTCCCCTTATTCCTGAGACGTGGGGATGCTGCAGGGTTCAGACTGCTGCTCCAGAAGAAATGCTGTAGGATTTGGGGAGCTTTGGGCTGGGGGGCATGTTCAAAGGAACATTTATTCTTTTGTCTCCCATGTATTTCTGGGGTTTTTACCTGATTATCAAAAGACATTGTGCTCTGGGCAGTGGGAGTGACAGGACCTCTGTGGGCTATTCCAGCTGTCCCCAAAGCTGGCAGGGCTGCTGCAGTCAGGCTGAGTAAACAGCCCTCAGTCAGACAGCAGGTTTGTAACGGGCATTTGCTTGTTTTGCAGGCCATAACACAAGTGGATGTGTTTGCCATGGAAATAAACACTTGGAATACATCTATATGTTTCTTGGCTTTTTGAGAGAAATGAAGAAAAAAGTCTTGGCATTTAATTAGGAGTCACTAACCTGATAAATATTGAACATCATTTCTTTGTGAGCGGCTCCATGTGCTCAGAGTACTCTATGGATGTATTCCACAATTGCACTTATTTAATGCCTGTATCACCTCGTGCCTATTGTATTTATGTTGTCATCAATGTCAGATTTTAATTAAACAATTAAATCACTGTCACAGTAATTTCCCTAGAAAACTATTTTAAATGAAAAATCCCACAATAAATTCTTGGGAACCATTTTGAAGGGAAAAAAGAGGGAAATAAGTTACAAAATAAAATTACAGTTCCCCCCAGAATTAGGGAAAAACCCCTGTTTTTTTCAGCATTCAGAAGAATTCTGGACTAGAGGGTGGTTTCCACAGAATTCAGAGTTCAGCAGGGAGACCAAGACACCTTGGCTTGTCTGGGGGTGGTGTGGGTCTGTCAGGCCAGGGGCTGTGCAGGGACCCGGGCCCAGGGCTGGCACAGGAGCAGTGGCAGCAATGCAACCCTCTCGTCTCTGTGCCAGCCAGGTACCAAATGCTCCTTGCAAAATCGTCCATCAGCCTTCTTTCCCTCCGACTTATTTCAGAATTAAGCTGGAGATTTGCAGGAAAGTCTGCATTGAATTATTCACCAAGTTAAGCAGCAGCACCAGCTGCACTTACTATATAGTAACCACGTCCTGCAGCCCTGCGTGTAAGCAGTGAGAAATCAGATCTGACATAGCATCTTTGCTGCAGTTAATCAAACAGTTCATCGTTATCTCTTTGTAAATATCTGCTCTCGTTCCTCTCAAACCTGCGCTCCTGTGCACCGAGCAATCCTCAGCCGGTGTGTGCGGCTCCGGGCGCCGTTCCCTCATTTAACGGAGCGCATCCGACACGAGCGGCGCAGGCGGCGATGGGGGCCCGGCTGTGGCCGCAGCCATCCCAGCCCACCCGGCCAGCAGCGCTTCCCCGTGTGCCCCCGGGGCTGTGCCGAGCCGGGAGCCGCCGGGGCTGGGGCTCCTGTGCCCCCGCTGCCCCCAGCACCCATCCTGCCCCGGCAGCCCTGCTCTGTTTCCTTCAGGGCCATGCTGCGTTTTTACTGGAATGCAGCTTTGCAGATTGGGTTATGGCTGGGCTGCGTGTGGTTTCTGTCAGCCCTGAAGTGTTTTACAGCTGGAGATGATTTGGGGGGGGAGGGGGCACATGCAGCCTGTCCACAGCCAGGTCTGACGTTCATCTGCTGCTGTCTCTCTCATTTTTTTCTCTGTGTCTCCATCAAAAGGTGAGGTTGGCACTGCGGGGGGGGGGTGATGACAACAATGGCAACACCAGCTCCATCCCTTCCCACTCCTCGTTTGAGTTTGGCTCTCCCAAGAGCAATTTGCCAGCAGATCCCTTTTCCTCCTGTGGCCACAACGAACCGAGGTGCCCCCTGTGCTGCTGGCACAGGCTGGGCACAGGCTGGGCACAGGCACTGCCCTGGGGGACTCCTGCCCCAGCCAGCTCCACCTGTGAGCTCAAGGCACAAACCCTTTAACCTAAATGCAACCAGCAAACCCCAAAGTGCTCACTCCACACTCCAGAGCCGTGGCAGAGTCTCCTCAGCCCCGTGGGCAGGCAGACCCTCACCTGGAGCCATCCAGGGCCATCCTCCCTGTGCCCGAGGCTCTGCCAGCAGCAGGGACTTGGTGGAGCATGTGCAACCAGAAACACGAATTTTTATACACGGGAAAGGGGAAAATGGATGAGGTTGCACAGAACCCTCCTCCAAGCAGGAGAGGCTGTGCTGGAGGAAAGTATTGCTCATAATGACACTTAAGCCCAGACACTTGAATGCTAAAGGTTAAACTTACATTCTTCAAGAAAGGGCTCCTTGCCAGCTTGAACTGTGTTGTGTGTTCACTATTGCCTCCTCCTCCTCTTCATCCACTGTCAATCCACTTTTGGTATGTGTTGAAATAACTGAGGTTTTGGGGTGGATTTTTTTCCTCCCCCAATGTCTGTTCTCTGTACCAGTTCTCGGCCCTATGTCTGTCACAGAGTTAAAAAAAAATTTAAAAGTCAGTTTAATGCCTGTACAAAAGGGAAGTGATTTTTTCTTAGTTGCAAACTACTGTAGCTTCAATCCATCAAAGACCAGCCTCAGCATATATACTGTCCTCCAGTGACACAGAGTTCACAGAACACCATCCTCCACCTCCTGTCCTCAGCTGAATAATCAGAACATACATTCTGACAATCAGGCTAAAACTGGAATTAAAACACACACTGAAAGACTGATATATACAGTAACAATAGGGTGGCAAAATAATTTTGGGGACAATCCCCTCCAGGGACGGAGACGAAACCGATGGCAATGCTTCCAAATGCCCAAGCCAAGGAAGAAGAAACAGGGAGATGCACACAGGAGTAGCACTTTAAGATGAATTTCAGCATAATATGAAGAAACAGACATGCAGTTTGGATGCTGCATTTAGACCCTTCTGATCAAAGAGCACCTTCTCCATATACTTTCATGCTTCTCCCCAGAGATATTTCCCATAGAAAAAGAATGGAAATAATATTACATTGTGCATGCCTTCTAAAGCAGCCTCTTTACACAGCCTCACGCAGGCTTTTGGTAGAGCATCAGTCAGGTGAAAGCACAGAACACGGATCCCTACATCTCAGCAGCAGCAGCAGGTAGAGGAGACCCAGACAGAAGGCTGGATCAAAGGCTTTGAGGAGGAGCATGGAAAAGAGCCAGAGCGAGCTTCAGAAGTCAAATGCAATTTTTATTTGGGTTCAGAGATGATAAAAGGCCAGTGATGTTCATTCTCCTACTTCCTGCAGCAAGGGAACGGGGGCTGCAGGGCTCCGCAGCTCGCTGCAGTGTGTTTCTTGGCACAGCCCTAATTGTATCTCCTGGTCCCAGTGGAAGTTCACGCTTTTTAATATCTCTTATTGCCTCTGCAATTGCTGCCACCAGTCAGCAATCACAAACAGGAAGCCGTGAGTCAGCAGAGCCATAACCCGTGGGCTGGCGGCGGCCGGAGCGCAGGGACGCTCCTGGAAAACACGGCCAAGGGCTGAGCCTGGCTCTGAGCTCAGCCTCCAGCTCACACCAAAACCTGGCACAGGGTCCTGCCAAAACCCGGCACAGGGCTCTGCCAAAACCCGGCACAGGGTCCTGCCAAAACCCAGCACAGGGTCCTGCCAAAACCCGGCACAGGGTCCTGCCAAAACCCGGCACAGGGCTCTGCCAAAACCCGGCACAAAGCCCTGCCAAAACCCGGCACAAAGCCCTGCCAAACCCGGCACAGGGTCCTGCCAAAACCCGGCACAGGGCTCTGCCAAAACCCGGCACAAAGCCCTGCCAAAACCCGGCACAAGGCTGTGCCAAAACCTGGCACAAAGCCCTGCCAAAACCCGGCACAAAGCCCTGCCAAAACCTGGCACACAGGCCTGCCAAAACCTGGCACAGGGCTCTGCCAAAACCGGCACAGGGCTCTGCCAAAACCCGGCACATAGCCCTGCCAAAACCTGGCACAGGGCCCTGCCAAAACCCGGCACAGGGTCCTGCCAAAACCTGGCACAGGGTCCTGCCAAAACCTGGCACAAAGCCCTGCCAAAACCTGGCACAGCACTCTGCCAAAACCTGGCACAGGGCTCTGCCAAAACCGGCACAAGGCTGTGCCAAAACCTGGCACAAAGCCCTGCCAAAACCCGGCACAGGGTCCTGCCAAAACCTGGCACAAGGCTCTGCCAAAACCCGGCACAAAGCCCTGCCAAAACCTGGCACAAAGCCCTGCCAAAACCAGGTACAAAGCCCTGCCAAAACCTGGCACAAAGCCCTGCCAAAACCAGGTACAAAGCCCTGCCAAAACCAGGCACAAAGCCCTGCCAAAACCTGGCACAAAGCCCTGCCAAAACCAGGTACAAAGCCCTGCCAAAACCAGGCACAAAGCCCTGCCAAAACCTGGCACAAAGCCCTGCCAAAACCTGGCACAGGGTCCTGCCAAAACCCGGCAGAGGGCCCTGCCAAAACCTGGCACAGGGCCCTGCCAAAACGCGGCACAGGGTCCTGCCAAAACCTGGCACAAAGCCCTGCCAAAACCTGGCACAGCACTCTGCCAAAACCTGGCACAGGGTCCTGCCAAAACCCGGCACAGGGCCCTGCCAAAACCTGGCACAGGGCTCTGCCAAAACCTGGCACAGGGTCCTGCCAAAACCTGGCACAGGGCTCTGCCAAAACCAGGCACAAAGGCCTGCCAAAACCTGGCACAGGGCTCTGCCAAAACCGGCATAGGGCCCTGCCAAAACCTGGCACAGGGCTCTGCCAAAACCCGGCACATAGCCCTGCCAAAACCCGGCATAGGGCTCTGCCAAAACCCGGCACAGGGCCCTGCCAAAACCTGGCACAGGGCTCTGCCAAAACCTGGCACAGGGCCCTGCCAAAACCTGGCACAGGGCTCTGCCAAAACCCGGCACAGGGCTCTGCCAAAACCTGGCACAGGGCCCTGCCAGAACCCGGCACAGGGCTCTGCCAAAACCGGCACAGGCTCCTGGCCGGGCCTGAGCACCCTCGGGGAGCTTTCCCAGAGCTGTCCCCAAAGCCCAGGGCAGGGATTCAGCACACGACGAGCTGACTCCCGCTCCTCTCCGGGCTCCCAAATTCAGGTTTTTCACCCCAGGGAGAGGCAGGCAGGGCAGGCAGCAGTGACCCCTCAGCTGGGCTGGGTCAGCATGACCCCGTTCTCACAGCAGCACCCCGGGCTTGGCCACAGCAGGGCTCACACAGAGCAGGGGGCAGATGATCCATTCCCAGCCTGGCTTCCTCTGCCTTCTAACTGCATTTAGCAGCGAGCTGACTCCAGACTGAGCCTGCGTGAGTAAGTGTGCATGTAGGGGCTGAGGATTGGCTGCAGCAGGCAGAGGGTTTGCTGAAAGGCTTGTTAAGGAAGCACTACTGACCATGCAATCCAATTACATAATGCTTCAAAAAATAACCGTGCTGGGAGTTGGGTCTGGGCAGCGCATTTTGGCAGCAAAAAGAGGTATCAAATGTTCATCTTCCAAACCAAAGGCTGACAGTGTATTTGTGCCACAATGTGACACTGCACCTCGGCTGTAAACTGCTCTAAAGAGGAAACTTGCTTCCAGGGGAAATGCCTGCTGTTCCCTTTCAAGGCAGTGCTGCACCCTGCAGACCGACGTTATTTGAATCCTTGTAAAATTACCACTAATCTCTGCACTCAGGATGCCTCGTGTTTTATGGGCACTCATATGACGGCAGCTTTGTTTTCTGGGGGAAGGCAGAGTGCTGAGCAGGGAGAAGCAGGCACCTGGCCATAGCAGGGGCTCTCTGGGGCTTTTCCTCGGCTCCTATCTTAGAGTTCCTCTCGGCCACTCTGGACAGGACACACATACACACGATGCACGGTATTTACTGGACAATGCCTGAAAAACACCCGGTCCCGCCTGAGAAAGATCCAGATGCAGTCCCACTCAGGCAGAGGCTGCACAGAGCTGTGCATCCCTTCTGCCGAGATGGATGCTGGCGGAGGGGAATGAGGACTCAGGCTCCAGGATGGCTCCATCCACACCTTGTCCGGGATGACAGCGATTTAGAAACCCTGTCTCCAAACAGCACTAACAGCTCCAAACAGCTTTTATCGTAGTTACTAATTGAACTGCTGGGCTGCTCCGGAGGCGCAGCAGAGAAGGCACATTTCTGGTGAATGAGGCAAACTAAGGATATTCTTAGCCGCTGCGCAGCCGCCTCTACCTGAGCTCGGGGCTCGGCTGCCGGGGCTGCTGCCTGAGCCGCACGGATCACCGGCGCCTGGCTCTGTCTGTGTCCCTGTCCCTGTCCGTGTCCGTGTCCCTGTCCGTGTCCCTGTCCGTGTCCGTGTCCGTGTCCGTGTCCGTGTCCGTGTCCGTGTCCGTGTCCGTGTCCCTGTCCGTGTCCGTGTTCCGTGTCCCGTGTCCGTGTCCGTGTTCCGTGTCCGTGTCCGTGTCCCTGTCCGTGTCCGTGTTCCGTGTCCGTGTCCGTGTCCGTGTCCCTGTCCGTGTCCCTGTCCCTGCCGGGCACTGGGTGTCTCTGGCCGGATCGCTGCCCCCGCCGGGAGTTCCCGGTGCCCGGGCAGTGCCCGCGGTGCTGCCGGGCGCGAAGGGGTTACGGGCGGCTGGTCCGGCCCGCCCGCCTCACCGCCTTCCCCGGCGGTTCCCGGCTGTTCCCGGCTGTTTACCTGGCAGCGCCGGCCGGAGGCCGCTCTGACATCACCGCCGCGCCCCCTCCCTCCGTCCCTGCCTGCCTCCTTCCCTCCTTCCCTGCCTGCCTCCTTCCCTCCGTCCCTGCCTGCCTCCTTCCCTCCTTCCCTGCCTGCCTCCTTCCCTCCGTCCCTGCCTGCCTCCTTCCCTCCGTCCCTGCCGCCGCCGAGCCGCGCCCGCCGCGGAGCCGCCACCGCCGGGCCCCGGGCACCGGGCAGTGGGCTGGACATCGGGCACCGAGCCGGACATCGGTCACTGAGCACCGGGCCCCGGGCCGGACACCGCGCACCGGGCACCGGTCACCTGGCACCGGGCCCCGGGCCGGGTCCCCGGGATCGCCGCCCGCCTTGCCCCTCGGCCCGGTGCCCACGCACCCACCTGGCTGTCCCGCCGCCGCCCCGCGCCGCCCGGGGACCAGCACCATGCTGCCGCCGCTCGCCGCCCGCACCCTGCCCGGGCCGCTCCCTGGGCACGGCTTGGCCACCGCAGCCACGCAGGTGCTCGCCCTGCCCCTGCCCCTGCCCCTGCCCCTGCCCCTGTCCCTGTCCCTGTCCCTGCTCCTGCCCCTGCCCCTGCCCCTGCCCCTGCCCCTGCCCCTGCCCCTGTCCCTGCCCCTGCCCCTGCCCCTGCTCCTGCCCCTGCCCCTGTCCCTGTCCCTGCCCCTGCCCCTGTCCCTGTCCCTGCCCCTGTCCCTGCCCCTGCCCCTGCCCCTGCCCCTGCCCCTGTCCCTGCGGGGCCGCTCGCTCAGCCCGCGAGCGAGCTGCTCTGCGGATGCTTTCTTGGTGCATTTGGGCAGGGAGCCAAAGTATGCAGCTTAAAGGAAATGTTTAATAAAGACACAGGAGCCTCAAACTGTTTATTTTTCCTTGCAGAAAGGTGGAGAGACGATGTCCCTGGAAACGCTGGCGGGCCGGGGCTGACACTGCCTCTCACCTCTCCCTCCCTGACAGCCCCGGCCGCGGGGTCATAAACCGTGGGGGGAAAAGGCAGCCTATTAGTAACTCTATTAAGTCTCCATTAGTTAGGTGTGAACTCATTACTCTAATATACCTGGAGGTGGGATCCCACTTGCAGGACATTAGCGCTGCAATAAGCACGTTTACCACCCGAGCTGGACCGGGTGAGGCAGAGGATGGAGCAGAGGAGAGGAGCCTCTGGCACCCGGAGCAGCAGCAGCAGTGAGAGCCCTCCTGCCACACACAGCTGACCCTGTCCCACCCAGGATTCCTCCCTCTCCTCCCGCCCCTCTGCCCAGTCCCTCAGGCACCCCTGGAGCCCTTCCCTTCCTGCTCACCTGAGGAGTGGCTGCACCTCGGGAAGCTGCTGTCCCACCGTGCTGTGGAATCAGTCACTGGGGCTGGAAAAGCTCCCCCAGCACTGCCAGGACGGCAGCAACCCATGTCCTACCACGGCCCCAGTGCCATACCCACACAGCGTTTCACCCCCTCCAGGGGTGGGGATCCACCCTGACCTGGGCAAGGGCTGGACAGCACTTTCAGTGAAGAGATTGTTCCTAATCACTAAATCATAGAATGTCCTGAGCTGGAAGGAACCTACGAGGAATATCGAGTGCAATTACAGGCCAAGAATCCCAGCACAAGCCTGAGAGCCTCGTCCAGCACTCCTGCATGTCCAGTCCCACCCTCCCCTTTGCCTGGCCTGGCCTTTTCCATGTTTTCCTTTGTGACAGGAGCTGTTCCACTGTCTGCACCTGAGCAGCCTGTCAGGAACTCAGGCAAACTAAATAATGAGCTTATAGGAAATCAATTAATTAATAATAGAAGGGATGCAAGAGTAGGGCTTCAAGGGGTTTGCTGAGTTAGCACAATGAAAATCATGACTGTGTGTAGAAATCTGTAGACACAGAACTTTTTCTCCACCTTTTCAGTCAGCTTGAACATGCCACATGAGCTGCCTGAGCCCCAGTGCCCTCTGCCAAAGCCCCTCACAGACAGGTTCTGTTTGCCCTGCACAACACAGACTCTGCACCATCTCCTCCCCATCCTTACTCACACTTTGAGGCTGAACAAAAGCACAGTCCATGCAAAACTCTTCCAAAAAGTAATTTTTAAGCCCATTTGTTCTTAAATAGCACTAAACTGTACACGATCCCTGAAAAAAAAAAAAATTGTCCAAGAGCACACAAGTAGGATTAAAAAAATTATTTCAGAAGGAAGCATGATCTTGTTTCTAAGACCCTTGGCCAAAAAGAGTATAAAATTAATGGTATTAAGTACCTAAAAATACTCTTGAGGATCTGGGAGTTGGAACAAGGGATGGATTCTATTCCTAGCTCTGCCACAGACTGAGTGTCTGCAATGAGGGACCAGCTCAGACGGGACCCAGGGCCTGCTGAGTGCCCAGAAATGCACTTCAGAGCTCCCTCCCCACTTTCTGCCCCATGTTCCCAGCCTGCACAACGGGTACAAAAGTGACTCTGATGGAGCAGAGCACGAGGTGGAGTTGGTGCAATTCCTCCTGGTGTGTTTCCAGGAAACCATGTCCTTTCATGGTGCCCCCTGATCAAGCTCACCTGCCCTTTTCTTCCTTCCCTGTTTCTCTGGAATTAACTCTTAAAATCCAAAACATTAGCAGGTACAAACACTTATGATTAAAAAAGAAACTACCTGCTAGAAAGCTGCTTTCTCCCTCCCAGCAAGCACAGCACTTCCTTGCACTGCCCTCCTGGTCAGTGGCAATTTGTCTAAGGATGCTCAAGTCCAGTGCCCTGCAAAATTCAGTATTAAATCTGTCTCTTTATTGCCCTAAACAGGAGAGACAGGAAACACTCATTTTTAGCCCTGGAAAATCCTGAAATATTCACCTTTCAATATATTATATCTGGGAAAATTGTTTCATCATGTAAAAATTATTTGATGGGTCTTTCTCACCCAGTTTTACCATTACCCTGTTAACCAAGGTACCTGTTTCTACATGGAATCCCATACAAAAATGGATTAAAATAATTGTGAAAGTTTCTAAAATTTGAACAAGTTAGTAGTAGTGGCAGGATGCCCAATGACAAAACAAGAGTCCCTCAGCAAAGCCTGAGCTGAACTCAGTGGTGGCTTCTCTAATTACAAAAAAGGAATATCCCAATGCTACTTTGACAGAATCTCAAATCCCTATAATTCCCTGTGTGTCTTAGCTATGAAACCACTTTTGGCACAGTAATTTAAACTGCTAGATAGAAGATTCAAAATAGCACATTTCAGTGATAAATTATAAAGTTTATGCCCCAGAGTTGCTTTTACAGCAGCATGAGGCACTGAGATGGGACAGAATCCTGCAGATTGAGCCCTGTATGGATCCCAGGTCCTGCCAGGTTCTGCCATCAGTGGAAACATTCCAAGAGAAATGAAAACCCAGGCAGTGAAAACCTCTGTTCACCCCACAAAAGAGAGAAAAAGAGACTGACATTTCCATGGGTGATTCTGTCTGATGAAATCAGGTATTTAAATGACTTCTATTTACACAGGATTTTGAGAAATAATGCTAATTTGCAGAATTGGCACCTGGGGTATGAGTGCAGTACCCTGGGAGAGCACTTACAGAGCCTTTGTGAAGCTAAGTAATAAACGCTTTGTCTTCACCACACTATTTATGGGCTGCTTGGGGGCATCCTGCTCTCCTCCTGCCCCTACCTGGGCATAAAATTATTGCCCAGCTAGGTTTTAATCAGAGCAACAGTAAATCTGAATGGCCACACATGCACAGCCATTCCTGCTCCCCGATCTCCAGCATCAATTATAAAGTGAGACTGTTTACACAGTACATACCACTTTCCTGACTTCTTTCTTGTTTATGTCTAAACCTTTATGGACATAAAACTTTGGAATTTGCTTTTGGAATAAAACTGCAATTTAAGTGGCAATAACTGTGCTGGAAAACAGCTCAGCTATTGCTCCCTGGTGCCGTGGTCAGGCAGGTTTGCACTGGAGCCTCTCCCGTTGGAGCAGGCTGCCTCAGGTCATCCTTGCTGTCCCAGCTGCATGGCTCCTTGCAAACTGCAGCTCGAGACAGCTCACAAACACTCCAGCCTTCCCTCCCCAGGCCCTTCCTTCCCTCTCCCCCACATCTGGCTGCCCTGTGCCTGTCCCTGCACACCCTGCTCTGGGGTCTGTGCTGCTCCCCCCGTGCCAGGCTGGGGCTCAGGTCCCCACCCCACCCTGACCTGGCAGGCTGCTCCTCCAGACAGAACCCTGCACCATGCCCTAAGACAGCCCCCAGGCAGATTTCCCCTCAAAGGGAAAGTTTTCTTGTACAGTAATTCCTTACAAACAAGAGCTGTCCATCGGATGCCATACACAAGTGAGGGTACCAATAGTAAACTTGCTCATGCTCACAAGCACTAAATTATTCCTCATCACACTGGCCTGGCTGCTCATTTTGTCAGGCTGTCACACCATAAATTAATATGTTGGCTGTTTGGGGCTGAGAACTCTTCTATTTGTTCAGTAAAACACATACTGCACACCCCGGGCACCATATAAAAATAATAAATTACCACAGCACACAGGCAAGGTATTACTTGTCTCTCTCCTTGCCTTTACTTTATCCCCTCCATCCTCTGCCTTTCCTCTGATCAATTCATCTTCCATTTACTTTCTATTTCTGTCTGTAGGTTTCACTCTAATACATACTGCTCTGATATTCCAACCATGCCACCTGCTCCAGAAGCACAACTACAGAGGCTCCACTGATGTGGAGAAGAGGAAATCACCAAAAGTTCAAGGGGAGGAGAAGAAATAATAGATATACTGCATACTGCAAGAATATTAAGGAAAAGGAATCAAGCCTCTACCTGGTGCTGTCTCTTACATTCCTGCCAGGCTCCCTCTGCTCTTCACATCCAACACAGAAATGTGGGGACTTGGTAGCCAGAGGATCTGAACAGCCTTCTCTGTGTGGGCAGCTTGGGAAGTGTTTGACCCAATCTCCCTTGTAGGTTCAAATGTCCTTTAATTCTGGTGGGCTGTGTGGAGATGGGAATGAATCAACTCTCTCTTCATTTTAGTGTCCAGCTCGTGGAAGCTGCACAGGCTGGATGTTAAGTCTGTCCAAATTCCTTTCCTCTTTGGCAAGGTTATCCTACCTACAAAAATAAGAATTAAAATTAAGGTTTTGCTTGGCTTCCTACAAGCTCAGATCCTGCCCCAGGTTTTCCAGGACACAGTTCCAGAGTTTCAGCACACAGGCTCCCCGAGAGCAAAGTCACGGGAAGCCATCAAGTTATTGCAATACTAAGTGCATTATGTTCCCAAAGCATCCCACAATCTCAACTAATAAAAAGCCCAACAGAATTTACTGTTTGTTCTTTTAAAAACATAAATAAGCAAAGAAGCAAGATTTAAATATTTATTGAAAAGCTCAGTGTTGCAGCCTTGTGCAGTTATTGGCAGGAGATGCTGTGCAAATAAAAAGCCCCGGCAGGATTCCCACAGCCCTGAGCCCTGAGCACTGGCCCCGCAGCCCCACGGCCCTGGGAGCTCCCTGGCAGCTGTGGGTGCCACAGCTGGGGCTCAGGTGTGTGGGGCCCACGCCTGTGTGGCCTCTCCTGTCATGGGAGGGTCTGGGGAGTGCCCAGGGAGGTGAGCTGGGCTGGGCAGGGCAGTGCTGCTGCTCCTGGCTCCCCCTGCCACCCTCCTCTCCCCCGTGGCCGTGCATTAGTGATGGGCACTGCTGGCAGATGGCAAAGTTCGAGCCGGGCTAATTAAACATACCGAGCTAATAACCTTCCATTTTGGGACTGGTGTAATTCATAATTTAATGTATTGCTGCTGAGACATTAACCTTTCAATGACTGGCACGCTGCCCACAGCAGCCTGAGTGCTGACCATCTTTCAGGAAAATGAGTATTATTGTTAAAACAGGTATAAATCATTCATGGCTTCAGCTTTTGTGTCAAGCTGCACATGAAAATAAGTAGTAGGTCGGGTAATTTATTTACCTTTTGGTGGTTATTCTTATGATTTCATGATCATATTCTCTGATTCATAAACACTGGCCAATTGCCATTCTGTTCTCGTTTTACCATTTCAATACTGCAGTGCTTATTCTGATTTCCATCTTTAACAAGTTCAAGACTGGTGCAGAGTTCCTTGATCCAGGCACAAACACAATCTCTTTTCAAGGAGGAAAAACTTATTTTAAGCTAATTCCACAATATTCAATGCAATTATTAAAGCTACCAGCTTGTTACAAGTCAGCATTTTGCTAAAAGAAGTGTTTCTTTGGAAACTGGTGCATAAATACACAGATTAAAAAACTTGTCTAAATTCTCCTTCAGAGGCAGCTGGGAGGAAGCTCACAGTTACTAAAGAGTTTAGTAAAGATCATGTTCTATCTCTTCCAATCAAATGGTGGATGAAGATGCCAATGCTTAGTCAAAAGGGGAAACTCTTTGAAGGCACATTAAAGATGAGTCTAAAAAAAATCCTAAGTGGATGATGAAGAACGAATCCCTTTGCAAAATTGCTATTTGTGAAGAAAGGAGTTAACTAAGAACTCATCAAGAAGCTGTTTGTGAGCATGCCTGTCACAGTCAGTGCTTAGGATAGTGCCAAGACCTCTTGGAGGCATAAGGGAACAAGGAGCAGTATCAGCATCACTGGTGTTCAGCTTCTTCTCAGGACCTTCTGTGTTATAATATATGTTATATACGTTATATATATGTTATACATGTTATACGTATTATATATATTATACATGCTATATATATGTTATACATGTTATACATGTTATATATGTTATATGTTATATATATTATATATGTTATGTATGTTATGTATGTTATACATGTTATATGTTACACATGTTACACATGTTACATATTTTATATATGTTATACATGTTATACATGTTATACGTATTATATATATTATACATGTTATATATATGTTATACATGTTATACATGTTATATATGTTATATATGTTATACATGTTATATATGTTATATATGTTATGTATGTTATGTATGTTATACATGTTATATGTTACACATGTTATACATGTTATATATGTTATACATGTTATACATGTTATATATGTTATATATGTTATGTCTGTTATGTATGTTATACATGTTATATGTTACACATGTTACACATGTTACATATTTTATATATGTTATACATGTTATACATGTTATACATGTTATACATGTTATATATGTTATGTATGTTATGTATGTTATACATGTTATACATGTTATATATACATGTTGTATATGTTATATTTGTTTATGTGTTATATGGTCACTCTCAGGACTGTATGAACAGTGCCAGAAGATGAAGCATTTGAACCTGTTTGTGGGGACAGCACTCAGACCCCGTTGGAACAGGAATTATTTGGGAGGTTGAGGTTCCTCTGGGTACCCTCTTCATACTGGAAACATGCAGTGTTAGCCCCAAGAACATTGACTTTTCCATAGATAAGGCTGCAGAAGACAACCCCTCACTGCTACAGTGATCACCTGCCTCTGTTAATCCATGTCTGTGTCACCTGTGGCCCAGGGCTGAGCCAGACCCCCCCTTTGGGTTCTGAGATGTGCCATGGAACCTTTTCCATGGACACCAGAGTGTCCCTGCATTTCACTCCCTCTGCTGGCTCCACTTATACATCAAATGAAGCTTTTGAGACCTGGCTTTTTTTAAGGCTGGGACATCTAAAATCCACCTGGATCTCCGGCTGCAGGGCCTGCCCTGCTGTCCTTGCAGGTCCCTCTGTCCCTCTGGTGGGCTGGTGGAGCAGGAGCCTCTTGGCCAGCACTCCCCAGCTCAGCTGAGCTGCACAGATGGGCTCTGATGCAATTTTCTGCTTTCCAGGAGCCACGTGACTGTCCATGGCAAGAATTGCTCAATGTGCAGTTCCTGTCTGAAGTGGCCCGTCCAAAGTATTCAAAACAAGTTCTGAGCAAACCCCCATCTCCAGGGCTGCTGTTGCCTTCAGGCAGATCTTGTTGTTATTGCACAAGTGGGAAAACTGAGGTAATTTTTTTTCTTTAAAGGGGGGAAGATGCTGCACGTGTGCAGGCACTGGACACCCTGGGTGCTTGTCTAAAGCTGGAAGCAGCATTGAGAACACCTAGATGTGATAGAGGGGCTGCAAATTTGGGCATGAACCCCCCTAAACCATTGTGCTTTTTGCCACACACACATTCACTTGCCATGGAAATGGACCTTGTACCTCATTGTTCAAATACTTGTCTGCAGTTGTTCTGTATTTCAAGTTTTTGGTATTTCAGGTTTTTGGTATTTCAGGATTTTGGTATTTTCCCCTCGTTCACGTGCCAGGCAGCAAACCCCAAATTGGAGCAGAAGTCACTTCCAACACTGTGGTTATAAGAGAGTTAAAGTTCAGATTTCTAATTGTTCTCTTGAGGCCTTATTACTTGTTGATTAGGGTCTCTGGGGAACTGCATCAAACCTATAATAATAAACACTCATTCCACTGCAAGTTTGTAGCTGCTGTGGCAGCCCCACAGCCCTTCTGCAATGGCACACACACAAACCAAGCAGGAAAGTACAAACCAACCTCTGACTTCTTCAGGGGCTTTCCAGGCTGGGCAGGTCTGGGCCACGGGCACCCACCTGCCAGACTGGAGCTCTGAGATGTGCCCTCTGCAGCCCACAGGGCAGCCTGGCAGTGGGGCCTGGGAGCACATCTGTGCAGGGACAGCTGCTGGGCTCTTTCAGAGCTCTGACTAGTTCCTAAATGCTGCTAGATTTGGGGATAGCAGCAAGCAAGGAGGAGTGCCAGCAGCACACTCATAGCCCAGCATCTCCTGTTCTGCTGTGGCACCTGGCCAGGACAGATGGCCTGAAGGTGCCATCCTGAAAGGCAGCTCTGAGCTCCAGCAAGAGCCTCTGCAGGGTGAGGGTGCTGCTGGGAGGACACATCTGCTGGGTGAGCAGCTTCTCTGGGTACCCTTGGCACAGTGAACCTCCCTCCTCCTCGGGTACCCCTGCAGGTATCCCTGCCCCATGGAACCTGGGGTGATGCCCAGTGCCAGCCCAGGAGCACAGGGGCACATGGGGCACAGCCCCAGCTCCCCAGCTGGGACAGAAGAGGGTCCCTGTGAGGAGCAGTGCTGGCACAGCTGCAGATGCTCTGTGTCCCATCAATGCTCGTGCTCCTGGCTGCAAACCCTCTGAGTTCTACCTGCAGCAGCCCAAGGTGCCATTGCCAGGCTGGGAGCTTTGCAAGTGCTTGTACGGTGCTGTATGGGTTTGTACAGGCTGGGTGTCCCAAGGGATGGGCTGGGAGCACTGGGGTCATGGATTGTCCCAGACAGGAGACAGGCTGCCCCAAGTCTGCCCTTGGTGAGTCTCCAGAGAAGGGCCCTGGGTCCCCTGAACCCCCAGAAGGAAGCAGCCTGCAGTGAGGGCAGTGTGCATGTCCAGCTGCTGGCTCCAGAGGCAGCACCTGTTGGAAGGGAGGATCAATGGAGCTGAGCAGCCATGCATGAGCTGTCCCAGGGCTGCTATTGATCCGAGCTCAGGGCTGCCCACAGGAACGGCCCTGGGCTGACAGCCCCAAACAGGCAGGAGGAAACAGCCTTTGCTGGTGGCAGGCCAACACAAGAACGCCGATAAAAAGTCAATTCCACTTAACTCAATGGCTGCTAACTAAATATTTTTGTGGCCAGAGCCTTCCCAGATTAGCAGCTGGAATGTCTCTGCTCCAGAACTGAGACATCAAGTGAGTGTGGCAGCGATGGCTGAGACAAGAGATGCTGTATGGAGCAGGAGAGCCTGGTGAGCCAGCCCAGCCCAGCCCAGCCCAGCCCAGCCCTGCCCTGCAGCCCCACAGCAGAACACAGACAGCCACAACTGCTTCCCAGGCCAGTGCTAGCACTGTGGACAATGTTTCAGGCCAACTTTTGGTGGACTGGATCAGTGCTTAAGGCACCGAATATAAAGTAATTCTCCAGCAGTTTGATTAATAGTGTCATAGTCATAGCTTCAGTTCAGGTTCAACCTTTTTAACGTTTTATTATTTTACAGCGCAATAAATCAGGGCAGCAGGAAAAGACAGATGCAGGAATGTCCCTGTCTCCTGTCTGCTGGTGCAGACAATGGGTCACGGGATAACAGCTCCCAGGGCTGGCAGAGAACCTCCTGGAGAGGAGCAGTAACACAGCCAGCAGTGCCTGAGGAAGGAAGAGGCAGCTGAAGGCAGCACGTCCTGGGGAAGGACAGGCCCCCAGGGGCGGGATGGGATGGGATGGGATGGGATGGGATGGGATGGGATGGGATGGGATGGGATGGGATGGGATGGGATGGGATGGGATGGGATGGGATGGGATGGGATGGGATGGGATGGCTGAGTGAGAGGAAAGGCCAGGGCTGTGCCACAGCACCCACTGTGTCTGTCCTGGGCAGGGAGGGGTGCAGCCCCTCCCCACGGAGCCCACGAGCCCTTCCTGCCCTCCAGGGCCACACCAAGCCCAGCACACTGCTCCTGGCTGGGTCTGCTGTGCAGGGACAGACACAGCTCAGGACTGCAGCTGAGGGCAGGGAAAGCTGAGCCCTGTAGGGCCAGTGCAGGCTGCAGACAGGAGAAAGCAAAGCTCTGCAGCTCAGCTGGTGGACAACACCATAGATGATACAGGTGAAAGAAAGAGCAGAGATGTTTTTATGAGATCAGAAGAATAAGAGGAGTACATGTAGAAGTTCATCTCTGATGGAGCTGATGGAGAGAGTGGGAACAGGAACCTGAAACACACAGGAGAGGGGCTGGAGGTGGTGAACAAACTTCACTTGCTAGGAAGGAGGGATGGAGAAAGAACAAGGGGTCTGAAGGAATAAAAAGAACAAATCAAACACTAAGAAAACTCCTAAAGTGTATTTTTTATGGACTGCAATGGGTGTGTAGCAGCAAAAAGAAGTGGCTGTGGCAATCAAAGGAAGCAATGACACAGCCTTGGAAAAGAGATTTTGTCTCTAGAATGAGAGTGGAGAATGATCCCATAATTCAGAAATTGTGCAGGGTAAGGGAAAAACTGGGTCACAGTAAGAAAAACTTCATGAAAAAGTAACAAAAATCTAATAAATGTACTTTGCTTCTTGTATCACCTTGTTTATTTTGTTCAATGCAAACCTCAGGACAGCACACAGACACAAATAAATCCATGTGTAATGTGGGGAGAACAAGTGAGACTAATGCTTGAAATTTCTGCCCAGTATTTATAGGCTGCTGCTTATATTGCAGAGCAAAGCAAGTTCTATATTGAGCAAACATTGCATTTTCCATCTTTCTTTAACAGGAGTTAATTTTACTTTTAAATTTTAATTAGTTTGATGCAGGGGCATGGCAGTCCCAAGGCAGAGGCACCACAACTTACAGGTTATTTGTCATCACAAGTTCAGGACTGTTAGAGGAGGTGTAAGTTACAGCCCAGGGACTGGATGACTAAAATACTGTCAGCAGCTGGGCTGGGCACACAGCTGTTTGTATTTGCATGTGCTGATCTTCAGGAGTTTATAAAACCAGGTGCCCAGTGCTGCCAGTGCCTGCCTGACACTGGTTCCCAGGCTTGTGGCCATTGCCACGGACAGACACACTGACATCCACAAATCCTACAGCTCTCACCTACATGCTTCTAAAGAGAAGGCTTTGAAACCTTGTCTTTACTTTAGGCTAATTTAAATAAAGGTTGAGTGTGGGATTTAAGCCACGTTCTGACAGTGAACCTTCACTGGCACAGCAAGAAACCCCTGCAGGCTGTGTGCAGGGCAGTCAGTGGGATGGCCCAGGGAAGAATCAGGTCAATATTCCAGCACCTCTCCTGCTAAATTCTGTGCAATTCCAACCCAGACTGAAATCCAGCCTGTTTCACTCTGCTTTCCTGCCAGGCTACCTCCCTGCATTCTGTTATACTGGAATGTTTTAAAGCTGACACGGTACAGGAAAAACTAATGAAATCTATTAGACTTCCAATAGAAAAGAGAAGAGATTCCTAAGAAATACTGAGCAAAAAAGGGGCAGATTAAAAAATGGAAGCAGCAGAGAACAGCAACTATGTGCCACACAAAGATAAACACAAAAAGCTCTGCTTTCTTATAAGACACCCACAGTCTCCATCTGTCATCCCAACCCTTCCTCTCCCAACTGTTCCTAAATTAAATGAATGCTTCTAATGGGCGATTTTCTCATGAAAGCATATGAGAATTCATCCAAAGACAAATTAAAACAATGCTGTGGAATCAAGCAATTCACCTCTTTCACAGGCTGCCTGGCTTCAATGGCTGCATTTCCAATAGAAAAAAACAACAATAAAACACCCAAATAAAGAAAAACTGGCAAAAGAACAAACCTGGCATTGACCACAGCCAGTGCAAACGCAGGTCACTCTCTGCAATCATTCTCACAGTCCTACAGCTCAGACCAAAGGTTATTTTCCTCTGTAGAAGACTCCTGTACACATCAGATTTACTGGTTCTGTCCTTTGTGGGCCCTGCAGTCCAAACACCTCCCAAGGGATCAGCAGTGTTAAAACTATAGATCATGTTTTTCTCAATGTAAAAAAGCCTAGCTTGGGCTGCTGTGTCTAAAGTGGCTTTAAAATGTATTTTCCTACTAATTGCTTTTGGCATCCTACACTGCATCCCATCCATGCTGGATGTGAATTAACATGTTCAGATTTTCCACTCTCACTTTGGTTTCTGGTCACCTGAATTTTGAGGTCACTGCTTAGTAACAGTATTCTTGTGTATTTAGGGTGAATGCATTTCATTTCTGTCACTTGAAGCCTCGATGGATCTATTAGCAAAATTGCAAGGAAACGTTTCTATTAAACTCAGGTCTGCAGGAGGACACCTGAAAAGGAACCAGATGTTAAATTCAGAGCCCATCAGCTGCCAGTGCCTCCTTCAGAGCAGCTCTTGGCTGGCTCTGTGTTTCACTGCTTGCTCTCTGCATTCACCCCAGGCAGTCTGACACCAAATGGTTTGGGTATTTTAGTTTTCTTAGCTAAGAGTCCCACTAAATTTAGATCTAGCAGCAGAAAGGAACTAAAAGGAGACGAGCCACCCCTGGGGCCCCAGAGAAGTTCCTGGTGCCAGAACAGGCTGAGGCTGGCAGCACCTGGGAGGGGGGACGTGGGTTTGGGCACAGCCCTCCAGGGCTGTGGTGAACCTGGGGACAGTGTGAGCAGCTCCTGGCCAGGCCATGCCCAGGGTGTCCCTGGTGAACTTGGGGACAGTGTGAGCAGCTCCCGGCCAGGCCATGCCCAGGGGGGACAGTGTGAGCAGCTCCTGGCCAGGCCATGCCCAGGGGGGACAGTGTGAGCAGCTCCTGGCCAGGCCATGCCCAGGGGGGACAGTGTGAGCAGCTCCTGGGCCAGGGCCATGCCCAGGGTGTCCCTGGTGAACTTGGGGACAGTGTGAGCAGCTCCTGAGCCAGGGCCATGCCCAGGGTGTCCCTGGTGAACCTGGGGACAGTGTGAGCAGCTCCTGGCCAGGCCATGCCCAGGGGGGACAGTGTGAGCAGCTCCTGGGCCAGGGCCATGCCCAGGGTGTCCCTGGTGAACTTGGGGACAGTGTGAGCAGCTCCTGGGCCAGGCCATGCCCAGGGTGTCCCTGGTGAACCTGGGGACAGTGTGAGCAGCTCCTGGCCAGGGCCATGCCCAGGGTGTCCCTGGTGAACTTGGGGACAGTGTGAGCAGCTCCTGGGCCAGGGCCATGCCCAGGGTGTCCCTGGTGAACTTGGGGACAGTGTGAGCAGCTCCTGGCCAGGCCATGCCCAGGGGTGCCCATGCTGCCACCACAGGGACACTGCAGTGCTGGCTGGACCAACCAGGGGCTCCCCTCTGCTCCAGACCGTTCTGCTGCTGCAGGTGCTCCATTCCAGATCACAGTGCACACACTGCCAGTCCCCTTGGGTTTCCTTCTCTCTTTGCTTTAATCTTTCGTGCTCCCTCCCTGCTCTCTGGCTGTCTTTGCATGATTCCTGCCCTCACCCTGTTCATTACCAAAGTCACTGGGACTGCTGGAGCTCCACAGAAGGTACCTGACCCTCCCCAGACCCCCTGCTCTCTGTGATTCCTGCCTGTGCTCTTTCACAGCTCCTCTTGCTGGAGTCCCTGACTGCTGTACTTAAGCAGGGTGAGTGACAGAAATCCAATGCTGACCACTTCATTATGTCCCGACCTTGTCCCCTGGCCTCCTGCCCCTCCATCTCTCTTGGGCAGCCTGCCCTGTGTCGTGAGTCCTTGTTAAAGGTCAGGACCCCAAACCATCAGCACTGCTCGTGTTGTTTCACTGTATCACCAGAGAAATCAGGGCTGTCGGATCTCATTAGAGCTCCTGGCGGGGTGAGCTCCGGAGCTGAGCCTGCCAGACCCCAGCACAGCACAGAGGATCGTCCTCAGGGATTGTTCACAGGGATACAAACCATCCACACTGGGATACAAACCATCCACACTGGGATATAACCCACACTGGGATTGTATTCCACACAGGGATACAAACCATCCACACTGCAATATCATCCACACAGGGATATAACCCACACAGACATATCATCCACACTGGGATTCTATTCCAGCATCAACCTCTCACCATCACTCCCACCCTTATTGGCACAGCTACTGTGGGCCCTACATGAGAAAGGAAATCCTCCAAAATAAACACTCTGCAGGAGTAAGACTCTGCTTCCCCATGAAGGGGCACTGGCCATGGCCACAGGGGCTCACCTGCAGCCCCAGGTCACAGCCCAGCCCTGCCTGGCTGCAGCAGTCAGTCAGGGCTGATGGAGAAGGGTGCAGCATCCCCCCAGCGTGCCCCAAATCTGGGAGCTGTCCCCAGCCTGCAGCGGGCACGTGATGCTGCTTCCTACAGGTGGAAGGTTAATTATTCACAGACTTAGAAAAATTTCTTTGAATTGTGACTCTGATCAGCTGCCTCTCCCACACGAGTGTTAAAACACAGAGATCCTTTCCCTCATGGATTACACCACAGTTTTCAGTCAGTCATGGCACTGCACTAAGGGATTTCCAGAGGAGGTTGTCAGGTGGCTTGGGTGGTAAATAACATCAAGCTCCACACGTGAACTGAGATTTCAAAAGAAAGTTTCAGTGTGGCTGCTTCAGCACGGCTGTGTGCAGAATTGGTGATTTCCCCAGTGCACAATGCAGAAAATGATGCAAACCCATTACACGAATTCTGAAGACAAAGAGAAATCTCTGCTGCCTAAATGAGAATAAATCAAAAAGTAAACACAGAGGCTAACAAGAACCACAGGAATAACCTTGAGAGCCAAATCCCATCTAGGACAAATCCCTGTAGAACACGGCAGGACAGAGGAGGCAGCAGGCTAAACTCACAAAAAAGATATTTCACTTAAATGAGAGTTTTGTAACAATTCTCTTCTGGGCCACATGAGCACTACAGGGTGACACCTCATGATTCTTCTAGAAGCATTTATAGTATTTCAGCATTCCCTGCCTGAAAAATTCCTTCTTATCAGAAAATGATGTTCCTCCTCCTCAGGATAAGTTGTGCACAGGGAGGTGCTGCTAAAGCCAGCAGCCCATGGATGGACAGGGAGGACTGTGTGAGCAAAGAGGGGCTGAAGGAACCTTGAGGGCAACCAAGCCTGGAGGCAAGGTTTGGATCAGTTTTTACACCACCTTCTTGGGGGTTTTGTTATTAAATTTAATGCCTAGAAAGAGGATAAAGTTAGATGTTGTACAGTGAGAGGATTATCTTTGTATGGCAGACTGGGAAAGGCACGGCTCACATGCAGTCCACAGCAGAATTTTGAGAAATCCTTCTTCAAAAAAAGCATAAAAAGAGGAAAAACTATGAAATCCTCAACTAGATGGAAAAAAGAGAAGATCTTAGCAAGTCTAACAGACAGCCCTAAAACCAAAGCATGTAGACTTGATATAACTTACTAGAGTGGCAGGAAAAGGCTGAATCTGCACGGGAGCAGCAAAGTTACACAAGAGGAGGATTTACCAGGAGCTCAAAAACCTGAGAATATGGTCCAGATTAAAGGGAACTCGACACCTGCTTCGCCCAGTTCTGAGCCAGGCAGGTGCAGCTGCAATTTTAAGAGTGTAAAAGAGGACTGTGACACACACAAGAGGTGGCACAGGGAAGAGCCTGAACCAAAACCAGCGACTCCAGATTCTCAGGCAACGGGGAATGAGGGGATAAGGTTACCCCACGTGTCAAAAAGCCAGATCTGCTTTCTTCTAGGTCACTAATTCTGATATTTTTGCATCTATTTGGGTCAGCAGGGTCATAAAATATGACCTTTCCATTTTGCAAAGTTTCTTCTAAATCATTCTCTAAGAGCTCCTTTAATGTGTTCTTACCCAGAGCAGTGGGGCTGGCTCAGCTGGGCTCCTTTTCCATTCCATGCACAGACATTTACTGTGAGAGCCTGTGATGCTCAGTACAGGAAGAAGAGCCAAATTAGGCTAAAGTGTATTTTAATTTAATACAATTTTTGCTAATACTGAAAATAGACATATATGTGACATTGTTTAACATTTCAATATTTGCCTAATTAGAATGAGCAGCTCCCTGTGAGAACAAGTCTCTCTTGGTGAGGTGAATGGTTCCCTGGGGGGCTCCAGAAGGGGTCTCTGCCTAACGTGGGTGGTTCCCAAAGCTCCTTCTCTGTGCAGCTGCCTGGGATTTGCTTCAGCGCTGCAACTATCTGTCAAGTCCAAAGCAGAAACAGAGTTTGAAAGGCAAACATGATCTGTGATCAATATCCTAACAAATCCAATGGAAGCCCCAGCTCCCAAAGGGTTAATCCAGAGAAGAAAAGGCATCCGCACGTTTAGTGAGCTAATGTGTTTATTGACTGGGAGCCTTTGAGGCTTCAACAGGGACCAGCTCCGGTGAGTGACGGCACGTGGGAGCCAGAAACCCGGGGCTGGAACAGGGTCACCTCCCCCTGCCTGGCTCTTCAGTTCTGGGGTGTCCTTTGGGGGGGTCTGCCCCACTGTGAGCAGGGATGCTCCCACAGGTGTCCAGGCTGGCTGGCCCCTGGTCACAGAGCACTGTCCCTGCAGCCCTCACAGCGCTGCTCAGCGTGTGTGAGCCTGGCTGAGTGTGTTGCAGTCCCACCAAAGTCCTGCCCCAGCTCCTGCTGGACCCTCCTGATCTGCACTGGGACCAGTGAGTCCCTGCAGGGAGCTGGGCTCTGCTCAGTGCCTGCCCTGCCCAGCCTGCAGCTGCCCCTCGTCCCACAGCAGCAGAGCAGTGCTGCCACCAGAGCTGCACTGCCAGCCCGTGCTGGGGGCTGCTCTGGCCCAGCAGGACCCTGTGTGCAGCCAGGGGCAGTGCCAGGGCAGGGGCAGGGGCAGGGTGTGCCTGCTGACAGATGTGATGGACATGGCAGCCCAGGAGCTGTGGGAAGTGGCTGACAGCAGCTGCAGCTGGGCTTTCCCCCGGGATGGATCCCCAGGATGGATCCCCAGGCTGCAGGCTCAGCCCCTGATCCAGTCAGGGAGCAGCCCTGGGCTGAGCACACAGCCCTGGTGACCCCCAATGGCCTGGCTCAGGCACCCTGCTGGTGACTGCAAAGGTGTACTGAGGGCACATTCCACATGGATTTCTGCTGTACTGGAAAAAGATTGTAACCAAACCATATACATCCCATTTCCACATTAGTTAAGAGATTGTAAGAAGATAAATTAAATTTAAATTCCATCTAGCCAATGTCCTGTCAACAACAGGGACCAGCAAGAGTCCTGCAGGCAGGAGCATGGAATGACAGACAGTGCTGTATCACCACCACCTCCAGATGAAAGGACTTTCTGAACTACAAGGATGTCCCACTTCTCAGCAGTCCTCGCTGGGCTTTTGTCCCAGGAAGCTCTTCAGCTGTTCCTGCACACAGAGATCATCAAGAGATGATCAGGAAACAAATAAATGCCGGGAATATTGCTCCCTCCAGGTCTGGCAGTGGTTGGGAATATCAGTGAAGAGCAGGTGAGGAGCGGCACCGCGGGCACAGATGAATTCTGGCACGGCTCCCAGCGAAAACCTGAATTAGAAATGCAGAATGTGCTGCCCAGGGGACCCGGATCCCGCAGGAATATTCGATATTCCCCTCCTGCAGAATGCCAGCCCGGGGCTGAGCAGTGAGATGTGAGCTCGGGTTTTGGGTGCTCAGCAGTTCGGGCCGGGACGTTCTCGGCCGGGCCAGCCCAGGCAGCCTCGGCTCCTGCTCTCAGCCTCGCCGCACCTTCATTTGCATATTCAAGGATCGCCCATGTCTGGCTGTCAGAGATGGTGACAGTTGGGGGGGTTTTTTAGCTTTATCAAGGGGGATTATTTTTAACCCAAATTATTTTGCATTGTAAATGTTTAAATCCACATCAAATCCAGATTAATGCATAAAATAGTCCAAGAGGGTATTTACTGGGAGGAAAAAATAACAATAAACCAAATTATTATGGCCAGCTTCCATCTGAAGTGTTTTAAAAAGGAGGAAAGTCTGAAATTTTGGCTAAAATATCACTTCAAGGAGAAGATTGAAATAAACCTCTCTGCAAAACGGCACGAGTTTACATACAAACTGGAACCCTCGGTACTTTTTCACAACATGACTGGAATTAATAATGCAGATAAATCCTAAATAAATCAGGATTAGTGTTAACTACGTCTTGAGGTTTAATACGCTGTAGGAAAATGAAAGGGGGCCGGCGGGGGAGGAAGGAGCTTTGCCGGGAGCGGAGCGGGGCGATCGCGGGGCTGCGGGTCACGGCAGCGCCGGGAGGGGATGGGGATGGGGCCGGGACAGCCGGATCTGCTTTCAGCAGGTCAGCCGGATTGCGCTATTCCACCGTCTTATCGGCAAAAAGATTAAATTTCCCTTCGCGGTTAAAGAGCTCAGCTCCGCTCTGAAGGAAAATATAAATAAAGCTGCCAACGGGATCGCCCGAGAAAAACCTGTGGCAGCGCCTCGGGGCTGGGGAGCCGCTTCCCCGAGGGGCCAGGCTGTCCCCAGTGGTGTCCCCAGCGGTGTCCCCAGCCCTGTCCCGTGTCCCCAGCCCTCTCTCGTCCCATCCTCCCCTCCTCCTGTCCCGGGGCTGATGAGCCCCTCGCTCTGTGATATAAGACAGTTAAAATATTTACATTTGTTCTCAAAACCCCAGAGGAGCAGGAAAATGCTTCTTGTGCTCACTTTGTTACCTGGCAGCTCCCTGTGCTCTGCTGTGCCTGGGTTCCTGCTCCCCAGGGTGAGGACAGCAGCTCAGGGCAGCCCTGCCTCTCCCAGGCGTGGGACTCGCAGAAATGTGCGGCATTCGAAGAAATCTCACGTCCCATCTGTTTCCTGTTCCTCTTTCTGCACTTCCCCAGCACCACAGCAGCCCTGGGGCTCAGAGAGCTGAGGGCAGTTCCCACCCACCTTGTGGCACAGCAGCACCTGTGCCAACGGCAACAACCATGCCAACAGCTCAGCAACAACCATCCAACAGCACAGCAACAACCATCCAACAGCACAGCAACAACCATCCCAACAGCTCAGCAACAACCCAACCCAACAGCTCAGCAACAACCACCAACAGCACAGCAACAACCCAGCCCAACAGCACAGCAACAACCATCCCAACAGCACAGCAACAACCGTCCAACAGCACAGCAACAACCCATTCCAACAGCACAGCAACAACCTTCCAACAGCTCAGCAACAACCCATTCCAACAGCTCAGCAACAACCCAACACAACAGCACAGCAACAACCATCCAACAGCACAGCAACAACCTCCCAACAGCTCAGCAACAACCATCCAACAGCACAGCAACAACCATCCAACAGCTCAGCAACAACCATCCAACAGCACAGCAACAACCATCCCAACAGCTCAGCAACAACCCATTCCAACAGCTCAGCAACAACCCAACCCAACAGCTCAGCAACAACACCAACAGCTCAGCAACAACCATTCCAACAGCTCAGCAACAACCCAACACAACAGCACAGCAACAACCATCCAACAGCACAGCAACAACCATCCCAACAGCTCAGCAACAACCATCCAACAGCACAGCAACAACCATCCCAACAGCTCAGCAACAACCATCCAACAGCACAGCAACAACCATCCAACAGCTCAGCAACAACCATCCAACAGCACAGCAACAACCATCCCAACAGCTCAGCAACAACCATCCAACAGCACAGCAACAACCCAATCCAACAGCACAGCAACAACCACCAACAGCACAGCAACAACCATCCAACAGCACAGCAACAACCATCCAACAGCACAGCAACAACCGTCCAACAGCACAGCAACAACCATCCCAACAGCACAGCAACAACCCAACACAACAGCACAGCAACAACCATCCCAACAGCATGGCAACAACCCATCCCAACAGCACAGCAACAACCATCCCAACAGCTCAGCAACAACCATCCCAACAGCACAGCAACAACCCATCCCAACAGCTCAGCAACAACCATCCCAACAGCTCAGCAACAACCATCCAACAGCACAGCAACAACCCAACACAACAGCACAGCAACAACCCAACACACCAGCACAGCAACAACCATCCAACAGCTCAGCAACAACCATCCCAACAGCACAGCAACAACCATGCCATCAGAATAGCAACAACCCAACCCAACAGCACAGCAACAACCGTCCCAACAGCACAGCAACAACCATCCAACAGCTCAGCAACAACCACCCAACAGCACAGCAACAACCATCCAACAGCACAGCAACAACCCAACACAACAGCACAGCAACAACCATCCAACAGCACAGCAACAACCATCCCAACAGCATGGCAACAACCCATCCCAACAGCACAGCAACAACCATCCAACAGCACAGCAACAACCACCCAACAGCACAGCAACAACCATCCAACAGCACAGCAACAACCATCCAACAGCTCAGCAACAACCCAACCCAACAGCACAGCAACAACCATCCAACAGCACAGCAACAACCCAACACAACAGCACAGCAACAACCATCCAACAGCACAGCAACAACCATCCAACAGCACAGCAACAACCCAACACAACAGCACAGCAACAACCATCCCAACAGCTCAGCAACAACCATCCAACAGCACAGCAACAACCATCCAACAGCTCAGCAACAACCCAACCCAACAGCTCAGCAACAACCATCCCAACAGCATGGCAACAACCATCCAACAGCACAGCAACAACCCAACCCAACAGCACAGCAACAACCATCCCAACAGCACAGCAACAACCATCCCAACAGCACAGCAACAACCCAATACAACAGCACAGCAACAACCATCCAACAGCACGGCAACAACCCATCCCAACAGCACAGCAACAACCATCCAACAGCACAGCAACAACCCATCCCAACAGCACAGCAACAACCATCCAACAGCACAGCAACAACCATCCAACAGCACAGCAACAACCCAACACAACAGCACAGCAACAACCATCCCAACAGCACAGCAACAACCATGCCATCAGAATAGCAACAACCCATCCCAACAGCTCAGCAACAACCATCCCAACAGCACAGCAACAACCCCCAACAGCACAGCAACAACCATGCCATCAGAATAGCAACAACCACCAACAGCATGGCAACAACCATCCCAACAGCACAGCAACAACCATGCCATCAGAATAGCAACAACCCAACCCAACAGCACAGCAACAACCATCCAACAGCACAGCAACAACCAACCCAACAGCACAGCAACAACCAACCCAACAGCTCAGCAACAACCATCCCAAGAGCACAGCAAAAACCATCCAACAGCACAGCAACAACCCATCCCAACAGCACAGCAACAACCATCCCAACAGCACAGCAACAACCCAACCCAACAGCACAGCAACAACCATCCCAACAGCTCAGCAACAACCGTCCAACAGCACAGCAACAACCATTCAACAGCACAGCAACAACCCAACCCAACAGCTCAGCAACAACCATTCAACAGCACAGCAACAACCCATCCCAACAGCACAGCAACAACCCAATCCCAACAGCTCAGCAACAACCATCCCAACAGCACAGCAACAACCATGCAACAGCACAGCAACAACCCATCCCAACAGCACAGCAACAACCATTCAACAGCACAGCAACAACCCACACCAACAGCACAGCAACAACCATCCCACAGCACGGCAACAACCATCCAACACCACAGCAACAACCATCCCAACAGCACAGCAACAACCATACAACAGCACAGCAACAACCATCCCAAAAGCACAGCAACAACCCATCCCAACAGCACAGCAACAACCATCCCAACAGCACAGCAACAACCATCCAACAGCTCAGCAACAACCATCCAACAGCACAGCAACAACCATCCAACAGCACAGCAACAACCATCCAAAAGCACAGCAACAACCATCCAACAGCACAGCAACAACCATCCAACAGCACAGCAACAACCATCCAACAGCACAGCAACAACCCATCCCAACAGCACAGCAACAACCATCCCAACAGCTCAGCAACAACCCATCCCAACAGCTCAGCAACAACCATCCCAACAGCACGCCCACCCCAGAGGACACTCCTGTGCCACTGCTGCCAGCTCAGGCCCCTCTGCCTGTGTGTGCCACCAACCTCAACACAATCCCACCTCTGCCCAGAGCAGCCAGTTTGCCAGACTTTAATGATAAATGTTGTTTTTATGTGGATTATTTACCTATGATTAAACATTGACCAGTAAGCAAACAGAGGAGGTTTTCAATAATTTTTCAATATTTAAGAGCTGTAAATGACCCTCTTTATATCACATAAAGCAAAGTGCCAGCAGTCAGTAGTGCTGGAGCTGATGTTAGTTGTTGGGGTTCCAAACAACAGCTCCTGGAAGATTGAGTCTGTGTCTCTCCACAAGAACAGCCCTGCAGGTCGGCTCTGCAGTGATCTTGGTGACACCCCTCAGTCCCTCTGATCAGTCAGCACATCTCCTCAGTGACACTGGAAACTTCAAAGAAAGTTAGAAAGAAAATGAACCCCAAGCCTGCCTCTTCTCTAAGGGAACTTCAGTGAAGGTCTGAGGAGATAAAGATGAGATGCACAAGTGTAAGAAGTCCTGAGGTATCTGCTGCAGCTGTCACAGAGATAACACTGACATCACACAGAGATCAGAGCTGCTCTCCCAGGAGCCCCACACAGTCCAGGTGAGCTGCAGGCTGGTCAGAGGGAGCAAACCCAAGGATGCTGGCCAGCAGCTGCAGCACCTGCACGGCCCAGGGCAGCACCAGCCAAGGGAACAGGCTGCTCACAGTGGGGGCACATGGTACCAGTGTGTAATGCTGACACCCTCAGTTCCACAGCCACCAACCCATCCACGCAGCCAAAATCCCCTCCTGGGGCTGACATCAGCATTTCAGCCAGCACCCCCAGCACTGTGCTGGAGCAACAAACCTTGCCCAGAGCCAGCAAAACCCAGTGAGTGTCAGAGCAGGGGACCTGGGGCAGGGCTCTGAGCCAGGCACACGGCTCCTGCCCCCTGCCCTGTGCCCTCAGAGCTGCTGTGTCCAGCCTGGGTCACCAGCCCCAGCTCAGCCTTTGCCAGCTGCAGGAAGTGTTTCTGGAGCTCTGACCAGGATTCCCAATGTAAATGTCCAGAGAGCACTGAGTACTCATAGAGCACAGCAGCTGGTTTTACAGTGTCCTGTTTAAATGTTTGGGTTTTGCTTTCAGCCGTTTCCAGTACAAGAAAAAGGAAAAAAAGTCCCAAAGGGAGAGGACTGAGAAAGGTCACAGAGAAATGGATGTGACTTGTGCTGTGTCCACTGCCATAATGGGGCCATGGAGCATTGGCCCCTCATCCCCCTGAGCAAACCCTGAGTGGATTAAATGCACAAAGAGACAAGACTGGTTACGTTCCTTAAAAAACCCACACAGTTCTATTCCCATGTGTTTGAAAGGAGTAAATCTCCCAACCCTAAAGACACCTGTGTGGAACAGAACAAATAACCTGAAAACTCCCTGTGAAAACCAGCCAAGATCTAAGGACGATTCATTCGGTGCCCCAAAAGCTGCAAATTTCTCTTCACAAGGAAGTTTATACATCTCTTCTACAAGAGGATATGAAAGCAACTATAAAAAACAGGAATCAAAGTACAACAAATTAAACAAGGAAACATCTGTGACCATCAGTATGAGCCAAAGCTGATGGGTGTGAACAACTTGTAAGAAGAGCCAGCTGTGTCAAGCACTACCCACAGAACCCTCACACACAATAAACCTGAGAGCTCTGAAGTCCACCTTTGATACGATAAATTCAAATAATTGATTATTATGTGCAATAATTAACTGTTACTAAACAGAGGAGGGAAGAATGTCAATAACTGTGGAGAAAAACATTCCTGGTGCACATTTGTAATCAAAGTGGTTGATGTAAATATATAATCAAGTTAAGGTGTAGGTTAAGTAGCATCTGTTAAATATAAAGATTTTTAAATCACCAATTCTGAACACTTGTATCTAATAATTTTAAAAGAATCATTTGGAAACTCTTCAAAAGCTTCTGGCTAATCCTTAATATGTCTGAGAAATGGGAAAGTCTCTGCAAGGCTTGGGAGGAACTTGGTTGCAGGTTTTTTAGAAGTGCACAGAGCGCGCAATAGCAGGTAACACTGGGCACGAGCCAGCAAAGAGAAGGATGGGCACACGCTTCATGTGATGGGATTGCACTGCAAGTGACCCCTGGATTTCATTTCCTCAGCAGCTTTCATTGGACTCTCAGATCACCTAACCTCACCTCTGGCAATGCTGCAAACCTGTGCCAAGCCCCAGTTTCCCAAAGGAGAGCTCTGAGAAAAGCTCCCAGCCCTCCACTCAGAGCTGGAAAACCAAACCCTTCGTGGGATGGTATTGGGAAGAGCTTTGGCCTGCTGACCAAAAGGTCAGTTTCTAAACAAAGAGGTGCAAGATGTTACATCAGCTGGCAGAATTCAGGAACTGAAATGACAGCAAAGCTGCTGATACACAGAGAATTGGGAAAAGAAATATTCAATAAATTCATATACAAGTAACTCTACAGCCACCTGTCACAGGAGAGGAGGGACATGTAAAGGAACACAGAAAGTTTGTTTTCCTGTGGCATTTACAATGCAGTATTTAATTTGAAATGATCCTTTCCTGTGCACACCGATCATGAGGATGTGATCCTCCTCTTCCTCATCTCCTTACCTCTGTGTTTTTTCTATCATCAGTTTTATTTGGCCTTAAACTAGACAGTAGTATTTATGGAATAAATGTCAAGTTTTCTCATGAGCTTAGTGGCAAGCACCATGACAACCATGTCCTGGTGTAGATGCTATTGACATTAAAGTGGGATGTAGTATAGTAATCATAATAATAATGATGATGATGATGTCAAGGCCCTCAAGTGAGGTCTCTATCATTGCAAACCATCACTTACCAGTACACACCAATGTGACACCACTGCAAGGCACAGTGTTCTTGCTGGGGTTGGACAATTAAAACCAATCATGTGGTCAGTCCCAGGAAAAAATTCACTGACACTCACAAACTATCATTATCCAATATATCCCTAACATACTTCTGTGTGCCGACGTGCATACCCTGGTACTTCATAGGGAGTGCACAGAGAAAGCCAGGCCAAGGCTTGGTGCTCCCTTCCTCTTAAAGTGGATAAACCAACTCTGATGTTCTTGGTACTGGCTGATTAATCTGAGCAATTTTAATAAAAGAAACAGCACCAAATAAAATAAAGAGTAAAGAATCCCTTCCCTCAGTCTCACATCATGTGGCTGCATCCTCCATATGGCCAGAAGGAAAAGCCATCTCCCATTTGCCCACCAAACCACATATTTAATCCATGTGCTTATGTCAAACTTAATTACAGCACATTTGGCATAAAATAACAATCCACATCCTTGGAGAGGGGAACTTAAGTAGTTAATATGTGTGATTGAATGAAAGTGCTTTGCTGAATGTTTATGAGAAACCCAAGACAGCCAAATGTGGTGATGGTTTAACCATTTAAACTCCAGCTCTCCTGCCCTGCCCTGGAGTCCCTGGTGTCCATCTGGCACCTGCCAGGACAAGTGCCCTGCACACCCCTGGCCAAGCCTTATTCTGCAAACTCACCAGCCCCTGACAACCCACCTGCTGCTCTGAGAGACAACTGTCCTGCCAATCTTCCTGCCCTTTTCCCTCATTATGTGCCTTAGAAAGATCTTGGTGTTTCCTTCTTATTTTCATGCCAGTTTGTAGAACTCACAGTTATCCAAAATGCCATTTTCCTGTCTCTGTATCCTTCAGAGAAGGAGCTTAGGAAGCAGCCCTACTACCTGGTGAGGGGTTCTGGATTCGTGCTCAGTCTGAGATTTCCTGGGGAGGTAAGGACAGAATGAAGGACAGAATGCAGAGGGGCTTTCAGGTCCCACAGGGGAATCAGCTGGCACAGCTGTCCAGCAAAGCTGGTTTGGGATCACTGTGAGCCAGAGCCAGAGAGCTCCTGGCCCTTGGGCAGTGTGCCACCCTGGGGATTGCTGCTCAGGGGACCCCGGGGCACAGCACCAGGTGCCAGCTGGGGATGGAGGCCAGGCAGGCTGGAGGGGACCGCAGGGACTGCTGCAGACAGCCTGAGCAGCAGCGGGTGAGGGGATGCAGCAGGTCCGGGTGGGATGCACAGGGGTGACACACACACCAGCCCTCAGTGAAATCAGTCACAGCGTGCTCCGGGGCCCCAGGGCTGCCGAGCCTTTAATGCCCGACTGGAGAGGGCCCGGGCAGCTTGATTTGTGCTAGCCTTGCTGTCAGCGGGGATCGGACAAGGTGACCTGCAAAGGTCCCTCCCCACTCCGGTTCCGGCCCCTGCAGGGGCTGGGGGTGACCGCAGCGATCACCGAGCTCCGAGCGAGCAGCGCTGGCCGCGGGCAGGGCAGGGCACGAACCGAAGTGCTCAGCAGTGACCTTGCTCCAAGGAGCAGGAACAAAGAGCCAACAGCTGAATGTGGTGCGGGGTGACGAGCCCTGGTAATGGCCTGCTCCTGCTCCCAGACAATGCGCATGGAAAATCTCCCATTAACTCCAGTGACACGGCACCAGGCTCTCAAAGAGCAGGCACTAAAGTGGATGACAGTGTCAGAAAAGAGAGGAGGAAAGAAGGAAAAATTTAAGTTTCACTTTCATCATGCTGAGGATGAGTTCACTGCTGAAATTCTGCTGTTCCCTCTTTCAAATATGAACATAAATATTTTGCACCAAACACAGAGGAGTGGCTGGAATTAACTGACTCAATTCCTTTAAAACGATGGCATGGCTTTCTTCTTGCCAGAGATTAATTCTTGATGATTTATCAGTGAGTCCTTCTCCCTGCCCTGGAAATGAAACCAGTGGTAGTAGCCTAAAAACCACCACATGCAAAATCCTACAGAATGCCTTCTGTACACTGATGTCACTGGCTTTTACATCACCACCACTACCCTGCCTCTGCTAGCACCAAATAAAGTTAGTTTGCACACTGAATGAGAATATTTATATATAAAAGATACATATACAGGGGACAAACAGGTGATGGAGCCTTTGATAAGTAAATGTATATAATCAAACCATATATTCCCATGTCTAGAAAAAAGCACATGCTGAAGAAATTGCAGTTTCTAACAACCTGTGCTTTTAGTCAGGGTGGCCAAAACACTGCCCAGACTAACATATAAATTGTATTTGCTGGTATGGGGAAGTTTATGAGAAGAAATTAGTGAGATTCATCAAACAGCTTTGGGGCAGAGCTGTTTGTAGCCTGGAGCTGCTGCCCACTGCTGCCACTTGCTCTGTTTGCTGTGGTGTTTTGGGTGGTTGAAGAAGCAGTGGCCTTTGTTTGCAGGGGACAGAGTCCCTGATGCCAACACCAATCAAACACCCGTGAGCTGGGACCCAGCAGTGCCTGAGCCCCGAGGCCAGGGCAGCCCTTGCCCCCAGCTCTCCAGCCAGGAGCCCCGAGGGATCAGGCACAGCCCAAACTCACTGCCAGCTGTGGTGCTCGTCTCCCAGCAGGCAGAGGTGTGTTCTGGCCGTGCCCAGCCCTTTCTGCTGGCAGACAGGCTGGCCAGCCCGGGCAGTGCCAGGCACGGTGCCCTCTGCCCTGGGCTGGGCTCAGCTCCCCTTCCCACGTCTGCCTGACAGCCCTGTCTGCTCGCAGGGACCCAGGATTCCAGGCACAGCTTTCCCATGCCATGGTCCCTCAGAATAGCTCTGCTCCCTGTATTTTTAGCAAGGCTCAAATGGGCCGAGATGTTTGATTTTCCACTGTTTCCCCCAGCCCTGCCCTGGCCGTGGCAGCGTCCCCGCGTTTGTACCGGCGTGTCTGGCACTGCTGAGGGCTGGGACACGGAGCTGGGAGATGGGAGATGGTAGCTGGGGCAGCCAGAGCTGCTTTGCATACTTGGACTTGTGCAAAGCTGATTTTCTGAGGGAGAGAGAAAGACGGAGAAAGGGGTTTCTGTAAGTAGCGGAGACAATGAGAACAAGGCAGGCACTATGCCAAGCACGGGAGCACTGCCAAAACACATATCATTAGCTTGGGCCAGCTATAAGCAAGGAAATGAGAAACATATGTTGGAGAGCAAGGTTAGGAGCGAGGGACTATGGGTCAGTGACAGTCGTCCGAAAACTTTTCCCTTGTTCTTCAGCTGTGGCCCGCCGGTGTCAGATGTCACTCTGACAGCCTTCATTTCTCATGACGGCCAGGCTTATTTTGGCCTGCTTGTTTTTTGGTGTGTTTTTTTCTTTCTCTCCCCTAATGGGAGTTATTGAGAGGAAGAAGAGAACAGACAAGAAAGACTTTGCCATTTTTTTTCCCACAGTTATGGGAAAATAACCTTGTTTTCTGTGATGCTCTCTGAAATCCTCACCCTCTATAAAATAACGGTGTCTCAGGATTGGGATTGCCTAGCCCTGGTGAAAAGAAAAGGGTGGGTAGTGTATTCTTAAGCAGTTCTTGATGTTCTTTCTTAAATATAATTAGATGCACCTCATTACCTCAAACTAAAGGCCTTTTGTACTTCTTCAGGGCTGTGCTTCCTGAAAGCCAAAGCATGACACGGCTTGCAGCACCCACTCTTATTTTATAACATTGAGTGTATTTTTAACAGTTTTACCCTTTATGCAGGCTGTTTGCAGATCATTTCATTTTTCCACACCCAGATGATACGTTCCCCACTGACATTTAATAAGAGTTTAAGTTCCCACTCCCTGTCCCAGCATCATTACGCCTGTTTTCCCTTTGATGGACTTAGACTAGAGAGTGTCTCAAAAAGCATTGCTGCTCCCCTCTCTAGGCTGAAATCTTCCCAGACAGAGAAGATCCTAATAGGAATCTCAGACACCATCCCAAGGGATTTCTGTTTGACTCCTGTTCCAGCAGACTGACCCCAATGGGCCCCTCCATTTCCCCAGCACCAGGGGCTGAGCACCTTGTCAGAGCTCAGGGGGCCTCAGACTGCAAATGTCCAGGAGGTTCCCTTGGAGGGGGCTGGAATTGCACAGAGAGGAAAGCAAGGCAAGGATGCAGGGAGAAATTCCTCCACCAAAAGCCAAAGCCATTCCCCATGGATGACCCTTGTCCTGATGGGAGATGCAGGATCACGGGTGGGCACGATGGGGTTGGGACCCCACTGCACAATCACATCCCAAATGCCTAAAATTTGCAATAAATAATTGAATTCTGATGCCTTTAACTGCTTTCCATGCACTACAGCCTGCTCTGGGAGCCAGGGCTGGAGGAAGTGCCATGTTTGGAGGGAAGCAGGTGAGTCCCAGCTGGGGGCTGAAAGGAAAGGGAGATGCAAGGTCACCCAGGGACTGCAGGCAGAGACTGGGGTGGGATGAGCGTGGTGGGGCTGGGCTGGGGATGGCACTGAGCTCCTGCCCCAGCCAGGGCTGAGGGGGACAGACCTGTCATTTCCAAGCACCTTAACTCCCCAACTCTGAGTTGGGGCTGGCACAGCACACAGCCTCTGACACTTGTTTTCTCTCAGGCAGGAAGTTAAAACGCTTGGAAATATTTTTCCCTGCCTGTTTCTGGAGCCTGGGCTGGGCAGCAACAACAGAAACAATCCTGAGTCCTTCCTGCCTGTCTCTGCTCTGAAACACACCTGCAGCAGAATGCTGAAGACTTTGCTGTATTAACACACTCTGTAAATTTGATATCTTTAGTTTTTAATTTGCCATTAAAAAAATTTGCTGGCAAATTTATAATTTTTTATAACTAAAGGGAGGAAGCTGTGCTGGCTGTCACCTCTCCAACACCTCTGCTTTCCACACGGCCCTGACCTGTAATACAAGCTGATCCAGGATGAAATGCAAGGTTTAAACTGAAACTGATAACCCAGGATGCTTCAGACTCAGAGTGCCCAAGCACCTTCACCAGCACAGTGACCCTGGTCACTCCCAGTCACCCTGCCCAGAAGAAATCACTCATTTATAATTACATGCAATGTTCTAGGGGCCTAAAAGCAACACAGACCATAACTGTGCTACCCAAGATTGTTGGGAAGATCCTGGTATTGCCATGGGCATCTAGGCATGACCTGATGGTCCCTGTGCTCTGCAAACAGAGTTCTCCTCTCAGAGATCCAGGGGCTCCTGAGGTGTTGGCTCCTGGCTCCTGGGGGCAGGTTGGTGGAAATCTCTTTTGTGCATGGAGCTCACTGACCTGTCACCCTGCTTGCCCAAGGGGCCACCAAGAGCCAGAGGGTGGCCCCAGCTGGGGAAACCAGCCAGGAACCAGCACAAGGGAGGGAAGGGAGGCACAAACCCAGAGCACTCCTGTCTGTCTTCAGGTGCCTCAATTATGATGATGTCAGTGCAACACAATACAAAAATGATACAGCTTGATTAAAGTTACAGACTCCAGGTAGAAAACATCTGAGCAGAAGCAGGAGTGTGGACTAAGGAGACCAAGAGAAAGTGTGTGGCATTACAGTTCATTTCTGGTTTTAGTCTGCTTTGAGAAAGGGTTACACAGGATTCCAGCAGCCTCAGGAATTGCAGATGGATGCACAAGGATTTCCATATTTCTTTGGACTTGTCTACAGAGCTAGAATCATCCAAAGAACATAATTTCTTTTCACTTGCATTTTTTAGACTCATTTTACAGTCACACACAGTTATTTCTGTAATTAATATGGAGGGGGTGGTAATATTGAATGTATCTTATGAGTATTTTTATCTGTTTAATTAGCTCCCCCCAGGCAGACTTGAGGTAACAGTAAAGATGTTTTACTTGGTGCTTGCCATCAGCAGAAGAAGTTTCTTGCTCTTGTTCATCTCAGGCACAGAGGCAGAGAGAGGCGGGAGGGGTTTGTGCTCAGTCTGTTTGCACCAGACAGAAACTCAACTGGACAAGTCCTTGAGCAACTCGATCTATTTGTAATTGCCTTGAGCAGGGGCCTGGCCCAGATGATCCCCAGAGGGCTCTTCCAGCCTAAATGATTCTCTGATTCCCTGGTTTGATTTTCTGCCTCCATAGCACGTGTTCCCTGGTGAGAGCAGAGCTGGGGCTGCACTGTGCACACTCCTCAGTGCATCTCCTGCACCCCACACTCAACACACTGCCAGCAACTTCACAAGGCTTCTTCTCCAAATTTATCAGACTTATAAAAAGGGCACAGAAACTCGATAAAACCCAAATCACTCCTAGCACAGTGATTTTTTATTTGTGTTCAGAGGTCGTCACACTTCAAAAATATTTCCATCTGAATGCTTTGTTTCCTCCTCTAAGCCTGAGAATTCAGACCAAGCTGGTAACTCCAAGGCCCTATGGATACTTTTGAAAGTGGGAACTATTTTTGTGCATATAAGTAATTCTGTGGGAGTGAATGTATTTGCAGCTTCCAGGCCAGGAAGGATGACCTTTCCAGAACTTGTAAAATCCAATCAAATAAAAATAGATTCAGACTTCCTTAAAATGAAACTGCTCGAAAAAGAAGCCCATGGGCTGAAAGGCTGCAAGAAAACACACTGTGCACTCACAAATACACTTAAAAATGAAATTTTAAACTTAGAATGACAGTGTTTGCACCTCTGCCCCTCTCTGTTTCTTCACTCCCTGCCATTTCTATCTCGTTCTTATCAGAGCTCTGTCAGCCCCTGAAGTGACATTTTCCCATCCTGATCATTCCCAGGATAGAGCAGACAGAATTTTTTTCAGTGTGCTGATGCAAACAGCAGATCATCCTGCAGAGGAACGTCAAGGACAGTTCTGAGCCCTAATCCCTGACCCGGCTGCCCTCTCCTAACTGGCTGTTGCCATTGAACTTGGGAAGCTGCAGTGCTGGGCTGAGCCAATGAATTGTGTTTGTGCAGGAGCAGGGCACAGGGGCAGGGAGGCTCCAAGGGCTCTGCTCTGCCCCAGCCCAGCTCAGATCTCCTCATGCCTGACACCTGGACAAGGAACAACCTGCACAAAGAAGCACTGCCCTCCTCCTCTTGTGCACTTTGCTGCTCCACAGGCACAGCCAGGGGAGCTGGGAATTATCAACCAAGACTCCAGAGTTCCCTCTGCTTCTTTCTAGGATCAAGTGGGAGGTGCTGCAGCTCAGAATGATGTGCTTGATCCTTTTAAACAATCATTTGTTGGTTTGGGAAATTTTAGGAGACTCTACTTACTGTACTTAATTCCAGTAGTGGCTCATCTCCCACCAAACTCCCTTAGAGCCTGAAGTGGGAATTGATCTGACCGTGATCCCAGGAACACTCGACTTTGAGCACTGCCATCCCCAGCTTTAGCAGGCTGAGGCAGAAAACCTGCAAATCTTAATGGAAGTCACAAGGCTTGTCATTTTTAAATAGCATTTACTGCTTGTTCTTATATTGTATATTGATATTTTTACTAAGTTTTCAATTAAAGACTCATTAATCACAACCTGAGGATCATTAGTCCAGCTTCTGGAAGTTTATCTGTTTTATTACTTTGTATTTTTAGCATTAAATATTCACCTATACTGTAGCTATCCCAAGATGCTGAGAGAAAACAACACAATTACTGCTCCTGAAATATGAAAAAATTCCTATTTCTAAATCAGTGTTTAAATTCTGAGAGTGCTGTGAAGATACAGCTGGTCCTGAGACAAATAATGCCTGTTGTGGGATGACTCAATAAGAAGAGTGAGCAGAGGCACCAAATGATGTCACCTTGTGTGAACTTGTCTACTTTCTTCAAAGCACACAGGCTATTGAGTAGGAAAAAAATCACACCAAAGTTCTTCCTGCATGTTTAAGCCCTTTTGATGAGCAGATATTAGTGGGATGGAAAAGGAATCAGGAAAAAAATAGTTGGAGAAACCAAATTACTTTTGGCTGTACTTCTAGAAGGATTACTGCACCAGTTTTAAAAAATTATTACCACTGTTACATATCAGTAGTGACAATTTTTAGCTATTTCTACTAATTTGCACTGTAGGAAGCCAGGTATCATCTCAACTTAGTCTGAGCCACATCAATTCAGAGTCAGCAACTGGGTATGACATGGCAGCTCTTACAAAGTCACAGGACTTGACTACAGGTTAAAATGAATCCTAAAAGTTTAAATTCTTGCTTCCACTAACTCTGCCTGTGCAGGAATCAGGTAAGCAGAGGGATTGACTATAATTATCTATGAGTCTACAAATGCACAAACCATCTGAAAACTTGACACAAATTTTGAGATTCAGCATTTTTTCTGTTCTGCAGCTGACCCTCCACAATGAGGAAAGCTCAAAGTTAGGCTGACACGTGGTTTGAAATGATTATTTGTCCACTTTTGTCACTGGTACTTTGGCTGTCTATTCTTTGCAAAACAGAGCAAATGAAACCAAACTCCAGCTGCTGGAGCAGAGCTCTCCCTCTCATCTCTACCCAGCCACACTAATCAACATAATTCATGGTAAGAAGGAAGGAAAATGAGCATCCTCACATGGATATTTCATCAAGATTCTGGAGAGCTTCATAAAGCAGCCTCTTTAAGAAACCATAAAATGAAACAAGACATATTTCTGGGGTTGTCAGCAGGTAGATCCACTGGTTTTGTGGTAAGTAATCTCTTTGGGAGGAAGTCTTTGCTCTGATGTCTGCGTTGGATGTTGTGTGGCTCCCCGCAGCCGCCCCAGCGCAGGGCTGCTCCTGCAGGAGGAGGTGCTGATGATATTGCTTCTAACAACCAGACTGAAGTATAGCCCCAGGCCATCTTCCAAAGCCCCCTCCAAACAGCCTCTAATTAATTTTAATCCTGCCACTCCAATGAGTCCCAAGAGTGCAGCAACCAAAACAAAAAAAACCTTCATCAAGTCATTCAGAGGAGCTCTGACGGCACCACGTCACGATTTCAGGGCTTCGAGCAGAAAGCACTAAGGAAAGCTTTTAAATGCCATTTTCCTTTGGCTTCTTTATTTTCTGTCCTCAAAACCATGCAGAGCGTGTTGCTGATGAAAATGTACTTCTCATGTGTCTGCAGGCCCCTCCAGTCCCTGTGCAGAGGGTGGCAGGGCTGGGGACAGCCAGCACCATCTGGGGGATGCTCTGTCAGCCTGGCCTGAGCTGTGCCCTCAGCTGGCTGTGCCCTCAGCTGTCTGTGCCCTCACCTGTCTGTGCCCTCAGCTGTCTGTGCCCTCAGCTCTCTGTGCCCTCAGCTCTCTGTGCCCTCAGCTGTCTGTGCCCTCAGCTCTCTGTGCCCTCACCTGTCTGTGCCCTCAGATCTCTGTGCCCTCAGCTCTCTGTGCCCTCAGCTGTCTGTGCCCTCAGCTGTCTGTGCCCTCAGCTCTCTGTGCCCTCAGCTGTCTGTGCCCTCAGCTGTCTGTGCCCTCACCTGTCTGTGCCCTCAGCTGTCTGTGCCCTCAGCTCTCTGTGCCCTCAGCTGTCTGTGCCCTCAGCTGTCTGTGCCCTCACCTGTCTGTGCCCTCAGCTGTCTGTACCCTCAGCTCTCTGTGCCCTCAGCTGTCTGTGCCCTCAGCTCTCTGTGCCCTCACCTGTCTGTGCCCACAGCTGTCTGTGCCCTCAGCTCTCTGTGCCCTCAGCTCTCTGTGCCCTCAGCTGTCTGTGCCCTCAGCTGTCTGTGCCCTCAGCTCTCTGTGCCCACAGCTGTCTGTGCCCTCAGCTGTCTGTGCCCTCAGCTGTCTGTGCCCTCAGCTCTCTGTGCCCTCAGCTGTCTGTACCCTCAGCTCTCTGTGCCCACAGCTGTCTGTGCCCTCAGCTCTCTGTGCCCTCACCTGTCTGTGCCCTCAGCTCTCTGTGCCCTCAGCTGTCTGTGCCCTCAGATCTCTGTGCCCACAGCTGTCTGTGCCCTCAGCTCTCTGTGCCCTCAGCTCTCTGTGCCCACAGCTGTCTGTGCCCTCAGCTGTCTGTGCCCTCAGCTCTCTGTGCCCACAGCTCTCTGTGCCCTCAGCTCTCTGTGCCCTCAGCTCTCTGTGCCCTCAGCTGTCTGTGCCCTCAGCTCTCTGTGCCCACAGCTGTCTGTGCCCTCAGCTGTCTGTGCCCTCAGCTCTCTGTGCCCTCACCTGTCTGTGCCCTCAGATCTCTGTGCCCTCAGCTGTCTGTGCCCTCAGATCTCTGTGCCCTCAGCTCTCTGTGCCCTCAGCTCTCTGTGCCCACAGCTGTCTGTGCCCTCAGCTGTCTGTGCCCTCAGCTGTCTGTGCCCTCAGCTCTCTGTGCCCTCAGCTGTCTGTGCCCTCAGCTGTCTGTGCCCTCAGCTCTCTGTGCCCTCAGCTGTCTGTGCCCTCAGCTCTCTGTACCCTCAGCTCTCTGTGCCCTCAGCTGTCTGTGCCCTCAGCTCTCTGTGCCCTCAGCTCTCTGTGCCCTCACCTGTCTGTGCCCTCAGCTGTCTGTGCCCTCAGCTCTCTGTGCCCTCAGCTCTCTGTGCCCACAGCTCCCAGAAAGGCTCTGCAATGTGGCCACCAGCCCAGCGAGCTTCCCTAGCACAGGGCACTGCAGGAGCAGCTCTGGCAGCCACGAGCAGCAGCAGCAGCAGCAGCAGCAGCAGCAGTGTGCTCCCCAGGCTGCTAATTCTGCCACATCTCTTGGTTGAAAATACAAACCCTCCCTCTGTTTTTGTCTGGCTGATCTATTGCTCAAACAGCCTCGTGGATATGAAATTTTGGGGATGCTCTCAAACTGAGCAGTAAAAGTGCTCTGCAAGGTATGGTTTTTCACATTTCACTTTACACCTAGTTTTATTGTTATTACAAGATTTCCCTAGAAGAAACACTCATAGAAAACAAGTTTTTTAATTGCTATAGAAGACATCCCAAACTGAATTTTATATTTGTGTGAGTGTGTAAGAATATTAGCAATGGCAGATGTGTATAAATGGAAGAGAGGTGCTCATGGAGAGGGAAGCTCAGGAAGACAAGAATGAGCAATTACACTCTAACACAAAGAGGTGGTGAATATTTCCTTATGAATCATCCTAGCAAATAATGCTGTTTATCCTTTTGGTTTATTCCATTTAAAATGTGCATGAAGGAATTAAGTTTTAAGAGTTTCTTGGGAAAGGACTCTAGCTGGAGATGTGTGAGGAGACAGAGGCACTTAAAAAGGGCTGTTAATGAGAGATCAGAGAAAGACACATGAAAAGAGCTGGATTAGAGATGCAGACGCCCCTTTCCTCACGATACAGGTTATAAATTTGGGGCTGTGCTTTTCCCCCCCATGTTTCCACATTATAGAGAGCACACATATTTTCCCCCTGTTGCTCAATGCATGGCTCCCTTTATTTACTTTATCCAATTCAAATGCTGCTCTGATGTCCAAGTTATTAAATTCCTTGTAAGCTTTTCCTCAAATCCCTCGTGATCCAAGGTGCTATTATTGCCTCCATTGCACCGACTGCAGAGCTGGGATCTACAGTGATTAAAGGAAATGTATCTTCTAACTGTGGATGTCTAATTAAGAGAGGTCTACAAACTGTTTTCTCAGATCACTCCTTATGTGTCCAAAATGGTCTTCAGCAGCAGTAGAGTACAAATTCAGAGCCCTGCATCTCAAATGAACCATGAAGAAACTGAAGAATACCCAATTAGTAACAGTCTGTGAAAAGTTAGGTTGAAGTGAATTAACCAGCACCACAAAGGAGAAAAGGTGGCAAAGGAAGGGAAAACAATCAGTTTTCCAAGGCAGCATTCAATCATCTTAAGCATTAAATAATCCTTTCTTCTCCCTTTCTTAGGCTGATTTGCTACTTCCAGCTCCTGAAGCAGACAAAGGGGGTCCTGCAGCCAGCACCTCACCCTGCTCCCTCCTCCTCCTCCCTCGTGCTGGCCCCAGCAGGGGTCACTCAGAGCCCAGGAACCACCGACTGCCCAGGCCACTCCAGCCTGGGTGGGCAACCTCTGGGGCAGCCAGCAGCACCACGGTGTGCCACAGCAGGGCCAGCAGGGCCAGCAGGGCCAGCAGGGCCAGCAGGGCCACAGCAGGGCCACAGCAGGGCCAGCAGGGCCAGCAGCACCACACTGTGCCACAGCAGGGCCACAGCAGGGCCAGCAGGGCCACAGCAGGGCCACAGCAGGGCCACAGCAGGGCCACAGCAGGGCCAGCAGGGCCACAGCAGGGCCACAGCAGGGCCACAGCAGGGCCAGCAGGGCCACAGCAGGGCCAGCAGGGCCAGCAGGGCCACAGCAGGGCCACAGCAGGGCCAGCAGGGCCAGCAGGGCCACAGCAGGGCCAGCAGGGCCACAGCAGGGCCACAGCAGGGCCAGCAGCACCACGGTGTGCCACAGCAGGGCCAGCAGGGCCAGCAGGGCCACAGCAGGGCCACAGCAGGGCCAGCAGGGCCAGCAGGGCCAGCAGGGCCACAGCAGGGCCACAGCAGGGCCACAGCAGGGCCAGCAGGGCCACAGCAGGGCCACAGCAGGGCCAGCAGGGCCACAGCAGGGCCAGCAGGGCCAGCAGGGCCAGCAGCACCACACTGTGCCACAGCAGGGCCAGCAGGGCCAGCAGGGCCAGCAGGGCCAGCAGCACCACGGTGTGCCACAGCAGGGCCACAGCAGGGCCAGCAGGGCCAGCAGGGCTGTTCTGATCGTCCCTGTGTGTGCCGTGTCACCTGTGCCATGTCACCAGTGTGTGTCCCATGTCACCTGTGAGTGCCCCAAGCACCTCAGTGTGGCACAGCAGGCACCAGCTCTAAGATGAAGCCCAGGGACAGCCTCAACATCTGGCTTAATTGTGCCCACCATGGATGGAGGCTCCTGGACACCTGCTTGATCTAATCCCATCCTCCTGCACACCTGAGAAATCAGGATTTGGAACGTTCTTTAAAGGTTACAGTGTGGGTAAACCAAAGATAAATGCCTAATGCAAAATCCATCCTCTGCCAAATGTCACAGCTGAAATCTGGGCTGGAGATTTCTGGGGGAAAATTTGGTAGAATTACTTAATATAAACAAACTATTGTATCTTGAATAATTTTTCTTTAAAGTAATTAACAGTTTGATTGGTAAGAAAAAAACAAAAAAAGACACAGACCATCAAAATGGCACTTAGAGCCAATATGGAGAATTTCCAGGTGAAGAGGTTTATGCCAGACAAAGGTAAAAAGGAAAAGGAACGTTTCAGAATGGGAAGTGTTGGTGCTGTGCAGCACCAGCACTGAGTGTCTCAGGTTGTGCTGCCAGGACAGGAACACTGGCCAGGCTCCACTGGAGCTCACAGTGGCTCGTCAGGGGGATGGGAGCAGGCAGGGCAGCTCTGGAGTCCCTGGAGGTCCCAGCCCCAGGCAGGGAAGCTCTGCAGGGTGTCCTGGGGTGTCAGACAAGGAGCTGCACCCTCCCTGGTCACAAACCTTCCTCCAAGGTTTTGTAGTGAATGCACTGGGAACATTCTAGATTCACACCAACAGGATGCTCACATGTAAGGAAATGCTTCTGCCTCCAAGACCTGCTTGTTGTGCTGCATTCCATGGCTGAGATCTCAGCACTGACCTGCTGCCTCCCACAAACAGCCCTGCAGTATCTGGAACACTCCCAAGTGTCCATGCTGAACACAGGGATTCATTGCACTGTGCAATAATGGGCAAGAAAAGAGCCTTTTGAGTTCTGTAACACATAACAACTTTGAAAAGAACAAAGGGCCTCTCCAAAGTCACTGGAGTTAATTGGCTCTTTTCACTCCAGCCCAACCTGGTCTGAATATCTGAACTGGGAGCTGCTGCCATCTCACACAGCTCTGGCTGTGGTGAGAGCTGCTGCTCATTTCCTGTTACCCCAATGAAACCAAATCATGGCAGGTTAAAGAAAGGCACAGATGGTCTGTGGAGGTGATTGGAGCCAATGGCTTGGAACCAGCACCCTCCCAGCCCTGCAGCCCTGCTCAGCCCAGCAAGCAGCAATCCTTATCCAGGAGATCATTTCAGCACATCAAGGGAACCATTCTCTCTCCTCTATGAGGAGAGAGATACAAGGACTGTATTTCTCTGACTCTGGCAGAGGCTCCCCCAGAAGCCAACACAGAACCCACTTTTCCAGGCAGCAGGCAGAAAACACAGGCAAAAGCATCCAGAGAAAATCCGTGCAGGACCATTGTCCAGCCTGGTTTTTGGGATCAAAGAGCAGTTCTGTGGCTCTTAAACCTGATTCCTTTCACAGATCTACAGAGAGGATAAGAGGCTGATTAGCCAGACAGGCTGAAGTAGGGGGAATTTCCCTTCACACAAAATGCTGGTTTATCTTTTAGAAGATACGTTTAATTTAGTGGTATTTCAGTCATTCATTTTGTTTAAATACATTTTAAGTATCTTACATATCCAAGCGGGGAAAAACTCATCAACTTTAAGAATTCATTTGAGAAAACTTCATAATTTATGGATCCAAGAAAAAGACTCTCATGACAACACCCAGGTTAGGAAAATTTGTTTCAGTTCAATATTTTTCTTCTCCTTTTGGAGCCAACTACTCTTTTTGAACCTGATTTTCTAAGGACTTAGTCAGGAAGGAAGATTGTCTGACTGGCCATTCCCACCTCATGCCCAGCTTGGCTGATTCCAGCCAGAATGAAAGAAGAGGAGAAGCCTTAGGGATGCTCCGTGTGACTGGTGCTGGTGCTTGGGGGAAGCAGCGTGGGCAGGGTGACCCCAGGAGGAGCCCAGCCCTGCCACAGCCCTTGGGGCCAGCACAGCTCTTGGGGACCAGCCCAGCACAGGGTCCCAACACCCCAGAGGGATGGAAGGGGCTGGGCTGCTGCTGTGGGATGGACCAAACCCTGTGGATTCACTGCCATAGAGCAGCTCATATCGCTGTAAAATTGTATCTCAGAAATGTGCTGTCTCCAGCCAGGAAGGACCTTCCTAGATAAAGCTCCAGGCTGACACAAACCCATGCTCAGTGCCTGGAAGGCACCATGGAGTGTGCTGCTTTTCCAGGGAAAATGCTCTGCTGGTGTTTCCCAGCTTGCCCACACAGGGTAACTGGATGGGGAGATGTGAGGATTTCTGGGAACTGGAAAGAGGCCTGAGGAACACTTGGCACGAGCCCAGAGAGGCAGAGGAGCCGTGAGCCTGCCCAGACCCTGCCAGGGAAGCACCCACACCTCGCACTGCTCTTTGGATTTCAATTTGCTGTGGCCAGTGGGGATGATTTTATAGCATCACAGCAGAACATTATCTTTTATACTTTGACAAAATGAAACTGAGTCCTTGGGATTTTTTCACCCACTGCTCTCTTGGCTACTTCACTGCAGTACTATTTCATTACTTATTGATTTTTCAACGTGCTGTCTGCATCGCTGTAATTTACACAAGTTCTGATAGCCCTCAGCGATTCTTAGCACCTCAGGGTGAGATCATGGAGCTCACTTGAGATACCAAAGGTAGGCAACAAGTTCGTCAGAAAAGATGACAAATTGACAAACTTGATAGTCAAGGAGGAAATTTGAGCAGCTGCAGGCATATCACATCAAGATGCTTTTCTTAGACAAACTGAATTAGAGCTAATTTGTACCCCCAAAATTAGTCTCACATACAGCTAATAAGGGACTGTGAAGTGTATGGCTAAACCCCAAGAAATGAATAATGCATGTCCCTCACAGGGCAGCTGAACTAACACTGTTTTGGGTGGGACTGGAGATAACCACTGGTCTGTGGACAGGCAGGTGGGAAGAGAAGGGAGCTCGTCATGAGCAAGGACAGCAAACTACAAAGAGCTTCTCTTGCACTGAGGCAAGGAAATTATATTGAGTGGGTCTTCTCCTCTAAAAGTAAGTAAAAAATAATTTGGGCAGGATTCCCCCAGAAGGCCGAGTTTTCACAGCCAGTGAACTGACCACAGGACAACCAGAAAAAGATGACCAGTAAAATTAGAGAGATGAATTATCAGTGAAGCTCTTATTTCCCACTGCACACCTGGATTAACTGGGCTACTCAACAAGGACAGCAGTCAGAGCCAGCTCAGAGCTCCTGCCTGGCTGGGACTTAGAAATCAAGTGGTTTAGAAAGTACAGAACTGCATCTGAATTTCCATGCATTCAGAAAGATGAGAATGCTCATGTCCTGTCTCACTTTTCCTGCCATGAAGTGATCTTGGCCTTTTCTTGCCTTTTCCTCTCAAGCTGAGGCTGAGCACGGCCCTGCAGCCCCCAACAGATTTTCCAGAGCAGCATTTCCTCATGAGATCTGTCAGCCCTGAAATGCTTTGTGGGCATGTGCTGGTTCAAGCCCATCTTGTGAGGAACCCCAGCAGTTTTCTGCACCCTTGCACGTTCCTGCAGTGCCTCAGCAGCTCCCACCCTCAGCAATGTCCTGCACCCTGCATGGACAGCACACATCTCAGGTACTGATATTGCGACAGTCCATCAATTCAGTTCATTATGAAGGGAAAGACAAATGCATCCAAAATTGATGAAATATTCCAGACAATAAAATTTTTAGAAGTACTGTGTGTTCATTTTAATAGTTTATGAATTTGAAGTGGCTGATCTCTCCCTATTTTTACTCTCATAAACCATTCAGACAACAACTGTTACACATATTTCCTTAACACTGTTCTAACTTCAGCTCATTTCACAGTTTTATTTCATATTCCTCAACTATCATTTTTCAAAATTTACAGTCTTGCACCAAAGGTCACATGTGACCACGTCTAAGTCCTCTAAGATGTGTGATTCTGAACCACTGAGCTGATGTTGGTTTAATTGATTCTGTGGAAGCAGCAATGCCTGTAACTCCTGAGAATTAGAGCTTTCCACAAACTGGCAAACTTTCAGTGGGTAAAATAAATATCCTCATATCCATGTGGTAGAGGGTATAAGCACAGCACACAGTTATATCAACACACCTCTCTAATGATGCACTTCAGATTCAGTTCTGTGTCCTGAGGAGCCAAAGGATCACAGTGTGTGGAGCACAAGCCCAAACAAATGCCAATGACACGTCCCAGCCGTTCCCCTCTTGGCTGCAGCTGCTCCAAAGTCTGGAGATTCCATCAGAGGGTTAAAGGGGCTGGGTGACCCCCTCTGCAGCAACCAGCACCCAAACAAGCCCAGCTGCCAGCACAGGGTCCCTGGGGTGCCCCCAGCTCCCCCATCCCAGGCCATGCCCTTGCATGATCCCACAGAGCACTGGGCACACCTGCTGTGGGATAGCTGAGCCTGGCTGAACACTTCTCAGGACAGATGTAATAAAACTAATTTATTGCCCCTTTCCCCCAACAGGATTATAGAAACATAAACAAAGAAATGTTGAGTTCTTCAAGGAAAGGCCCCTTGAACTCACGGATGTGACTGGGAGATTTAAGACCACTCTTCTCCAAGTAAGGCTCAGAGAATAACTTTCCTCATCCTGCTCCCACCTCCTCCTCACCCCATTCCTTTGCTCTCTCTGCAGGATGGGATCCTGCTCCTCACCCCATTCCTTTACTCTCTCTATCTCTGCAGGATGGGATCCTGCTCCTCACCCCATTCTTTCCTCTCTCTGCAGGACAGGATGGGATCCTGCTCCTCACCCCATTCCTTTCCTCTCTCTGCAGGATGGGATCCTGCTCCCACCTGCCAGCCCAAGCCCAGTGCTCACTGCAGAGCAGCCCTGTGCTGGAGCAGCCTGGCAGTGCCAGCTGTGCCAGCTGTGCCAGCTGTGCCCTGGCAGTGTGGCAAAGCCCAGGACTGGGATGGGGCTGCCCCAGCTCGCCCCTTCCCCAGAGCAGAGCACCCAGAGCACTGCTGCTCTCCCTGCAGCTCTTCTCAGAGTTCTGCTGATAACACCATGACAGATTTCCTGCGCTGGCAGCCGGAGGAGAGGAGCCTGCAGCCTTTGGAGGGATCGATCCCATCGATCCCAGAGGCTCCATGTCATTTCCAGGGGATTTGCTAAAGAAGCTACTTATGTCCCTTTTTCATTTTCACCAAGTCATTACCAGCTGCTGTGCCTGCACTCCAGCAGCACCTGCAGGAACGAATCCCAGCGCTCCAGCCCTGCTCTGCTGCCCGGCCCCTCCAGGGCACACGGGAGCGGCTGCTGCCCCAGCCCTGTGCAGGCACGCACAGACATCTCCTTTCTCTTCTCCTGCTTTAAAGGGCAGCCCAGCAGCACACTAAGCATCTGATCCCCCGGCTTAACTTTTAAATTAAGACCATTGTAAATTTGGGAACTTGAGAAGAGATGGAGAGGACACCCATAATCCTTTGCAAATGTCAAGTGGCTCTCGATATTGGTTACTTTTCCAAGGTAGCTAGGCTACAGCGTGCTCAGTAATGAAAAACCCTGCCAGGCCCACTCCATAGGGCTTCAGTCAATATACATAATATTATTGGGCTTTGAAAGGATTAAAGATTGTTTCTTTTGCTTCCTTCTAATATGGAGATCTGTGGGGTTAGAGCCCCGAGCGCCTCCTCCCGCGGGTGCAGCTCCAGCACCCCCAGATGGATTCACTGCTCCCACTCCTGGCACGGGCAGCAGGAGCCAGCACTCCTTTAAAATAAAACTTCAACAACACTCAAAGTCTTCAGTTACCCACAGGGCCAGAGGGCAGACTTGAAAGGATTGACACATCTGGAAAAATACCATTTTTCACTACATCCCACTCAAAAAAGTTGACAGATCTGTGTTTTGACTGCAGGAACTCAGTTCCTCACAAACAGTACATTAAGTACAAGAAATGTGAACAATCAGCAGTGATTTGGAGCCATCAGGGCAGCTCTGGCAGAGGAGGATGAGCCCAGAGCAGCACAGCCTGAGCCAAGTCCCCCCTTGAGCCTGGGGTGCCTGAGGCACCATCTGCTACAGGCACATGCAAGCTGTGACTTCAGGGGTCTCAGACACAGCATCTCATGGCTGAAATATCATTAAGCCTCTACTTGTTATCTTTTCACATCTATACTTTCTTGTCCTGATGTTTAATTAACATAACTTCATTGAATATGGAGAATTTCTCTTCTTACAGACCTTGTAAATATGATTGTGGCAGGATTCCCTCAAACTCTCCTTTTATGAAGCCAAATGTGCCATCTTGGCAGGGCTCTGTCTCAGTTATATTCAAGAGAAAGGCAGCACCTGAGATTCCTGGGTAGCAGAGAGCAGGACTCAGCATCCAGGATGCCAGCAAGGCCTGCAGTCCCTCAGCTCTGGAGTGAAGCTCCTGGGACTTGATGGCAGAGCCAGCACATCGATTCCCCCCACTGGATCTTTGCTGAAGTCACCAATTCTGAAAACCTAGTTGAAAAAAGTAGTTTTCCCCTTACTACCAATATGATATTGTGATCTTCAACAGGTGAGATGGAGACCAGAACCTGCCAAGTTCCCATTTCATCAGAAAACTGGAAACTGGGGAAGAGGAATTAAAAGAACTGTTACAAGATTTTTAACAGTGTCTTTAAAACCCGGGCCAGCAAGATTTCCAGCTGAAACCTTAACAAAGGTTCTGCAGGTTTCAATCCTCCCTGCTTTAGGGCTGAGTCAACTTTGGATGAATCCAAGAGAAATTATGTTGCTCTGCCAAGGAATAATTTGATTTCAGATTGATTTAGAAAAGTATTCCATATTGAACCAGAAATAAATAACAGAGGATGTTTGCAAACTGGATGACACATTAGTTTGGGTGCTGAAAATACTTTTCCTGAGGTGAGGTGAGGTGAGAGGAGTGACTGCCCCTGAACTCCAGCTCACAGCCTGCACAGCTGGACAGATGTGCCAGGAGCCCTGAGTGGGCTGGAATGGCCACTTGCTTACAGTGGCCACACAGCTCCATTTTAAGAAGGATTTTGGCAATTCTGGATGTCACCAGAGTTAATCATGCAAAAATGGGTAGGTTTGCTTTATTATAATGTAAATTTCTTTTAAAAGTCCTAGATGAAAAAATTAGTGAGATATCAGGATCCAAACGAGTTCTTGACCATTCACCTTAACTTTCCAGGGCATCCAAAAGTTCCAGTGTCTATGCTTTGTCTGATTCTTGTGGGGACAAGCACAAAGACAGTGATGATGGAACAGTTTAGCTGCTGATATCCTTTATGAGATATTCAGAGATTCCAGAAACTCTCCCAACATCTTGTAAATATTTCTAAATGTCACAAAAATTCCACTCTGTCTTCAAAGGGTCTGTAAAACTCTATAGAGACCTGCAGGTGAGGAATCCCATGTGAATTGGGGGAGAAAGGAGAAAGAGACCCAAGAGAGCAGAAAAGGCCCAGTCCAGAGGCTAAAAACAGAGATTACACCAAGATAATGGGGGAAAAGGGAATAAGAACTGAAAAGGAAACTGTGCAATGACCAGATGATCCCCACTCAAATAAACTGTCTTTATAGGCATCACACTGTCACTTTCATCTTCTGTGATCACAGAAATCCCAGACTTGTGTGCTGCTCCTCGTCTGGTGAGGGAGAGAAACGAGACCCAGCCCTGCAGTGCCTGCAGGTGTTGTCCCACCTCTGCAGGAAAAGGGTCCCAAACTGCTTTTAAAGGCTGCAGCACAAATAGCCCAAGTCCATTAAAACAAGGGAATTAAAAAAAACAACATCAAAAGTTTCTAGCCTGGCAGGGTGATGAATCAGAGGTTAAATACCCAACACTTGCTCAGGTATCACTTGGGGATTCAGTTTTCCTTTCATGGGAATTTCAAGTTGAATTTTTAGGCCAACAGTTGTATTTCTTCAGAAATCTATACCGTTCTCCTAGCAGTTTCCTTGAAATAAATGATGGATCCTCACCAACTAAATTCCAATTTAAAAGATTTGTCAGTAAGAAAATCCCCATCTCAGTAAAAGGGAAATACAGCTGGAGCTCTCTCAGCCAGGCTGATGGCAATAAAGGAGCAGGGAGTTTCTATTAGCTGTTAACACATTCCAGGTAATCCTTCCTATTATCACCAAACACCTGCATACAGATGCCACATGGTAAGTGAGGATGGATTTTTAATTTCTGGAAATGTGAAATCCTGGGCACACCTCGTGCTGGGAAGGCAATGGAGGAGGGAGGGATGGGGCAAGTCCTGTGCTGAGAAGAGACTCCCACTGCAAAAGTCCAGGGGATGCTGCAGAATGGTAAAGTCATTCATCACATGTATTTAAAGTTGAATTTGCTGATATTTTATGGTATTGGATTTTATTTCTATTAACATTTTATGCTGAAATTACAGAATGATTCGTGAGTACTGAATTTTTGATTGCTTTTATACTTGCTGGGACACTATTAACGTTGATTTACGTTAATAGCACTGTAAGAAGATATTAACAATGAAATTTCCAAAAGCACTTAGCATCCCATAATTGGAGTTAAATGACAAAAAAAATGAGGGGATAATAAAGCAGAGAGAGAGACAGAATTTTTGACAATACTCCCTCTAAACTGTATTTTTCAGGGAGAATCGGAGCAGGACAATTTTATAAAAGAATAAAGTCACCCATGAGGAAGAGAACACTGCCTGAGAAGGTGAGGGAGAACAGAGCTGCAGGTGCAGCACAATTCCCTGGGGAGCCCAGGGAACAACAGGAGTGCCCTGCACACACCAGGCTGGCAGCTGCAGGAAATGAGGGGGCAGGAGGGACCTGGGGGGGCAGGAAGGAGCCAGGACTCGTCTGCCAAGGGCAGGACAGAAATGGGACTTGGGGAAGGTCTGTGGGGTCAGCCAGGACCCCAGAGGTGGCTGCACACCCCCCGGGGCTGCTCTGATCACAACCTCTAAACCAAACTTACTCACTTCTTTAAAGCAGAATTTCCACAAATTCCACTTCGACATCACTTGGATACTCTTTTAAAAATTCTCTTTCCATTAAAAAAGCATCAAAATGGTTTTTTGTTAAAAAGTGCTTCACTGATCTCATCACCAGAAGTTAAACAGCTCAGTCAGGGAACACACAGGGCAACATGACAAATTGTATGAAAACTTGGAACAAAAAAGTAAACTTGAAACAAAAAGCTTAAACCAGACAACATAAAGAAACAAAACACCTTGATTGGCTTTGAGTAGCTCTGGGAAAAAATGCCAAAAATGTTTGTAGGAAGGTCTTTTATCAGTTTTGTTTAAAAGACATTTTTGTGGGGGTCAGAAGGGAGATCTGACAAAACATTTTCAAGCAGTTTTAATCAAGAAAATAACTTCCAAAATATTATGTTGCAAAAAGATTGTTTTGTCATTTCACTCAGACCAGGAGGGAAGCTCACTTCAGACTTCTGTTAAATACAAACAATTCCAGTGGCATTTTATGGCCCACTAGAAGGTGGAAGAAAGTCAATGTAGAAGTCAAACTACAGAGAAGTGAATGAAAACTGGCTGTACTCAGGAAAACAAATGTGCAGCAACAACAAATCTCACCAAACAAGGACACATCAGGTGTGGGATGCAAAAATGAGCAAAGCAAAGGAAATCCCAGACAGGACCAAACCCTGAGCTCTGTCTGAGATCCACAGACTTGACTGACCAGAGGGAACACTGAGATCTCACAGCCTGGTGATCCCATCCCCAAATTCAGACATTACCTGTTACAGCTTTAAAAAAAAAAAAATAAAAATAATAATAAAAAAAAAAAATATATATATATATAAATAACCTGGTCTAGTGGAAAGTGCTCCTGCCCATGGTAGGGGTTGGAACTGGATGAACTTTTAAGATCCTTCCTACCCAAACCATTCTGGGGCTGTCTGATAAATCCTAATGCACAAACCTCAGCTGGGCACAGGTCTGTGAGATGGGCAAGTGGCTCATGACCTGTCTCCTCCCACATAGCCCACCTCAGGTCTGGAGCTGTCCAGCTGCAGGTTGTGGCAGAGATCAGCTGGGGAATGAGATCTTTTGTGTGACCACAAACAATGATTGTGCTGCTCAGGAAACGCAGGACTTGTTATCATACAAAAGCAAAAAGATTTCTTGTTTTGAAAGATCAGCCAATGCTTCCCTTTGGTGGGAGAATGGCTGTTCCACAGGCAGGGCTGCATTTTGGACACTGCCACCTTCACTGAGTTAAAAACAAACAAACAAACCCCAACCCAACCCCTTTTATCAGCAGGAACCACATTTGCTTACACAGAAGATGTCAGCAGCCCAGAGTAAACAGATCAAATGGAGCTGACATGCTACTAAATTTAATATGCATCCTCGTGTCTTTAAAATCCCCATCTAGCCATGCATTTCAAAGGTAAGTTTGTGGATTTCTTAAGTAATTATATTTCAATAACAGCTGAGAGAGAAACGCCTGGAAGCTTAACAAAACCACTGACTGGTACATAAATTAAAACCTGATTGATGGATGGAGAAGTCAGATGAATGGTTAAATTGGCACATGACTGGGAGAACAGATCCAGGGCCTGTGCAGGGCCCACTCAGCAGAGTGTGACAGACACACTCCAGAGGAGCAGCCCTGCAGACTGGCCAGTGCTGGCACCCAAGGGCAGAGGCAGAGCTGGGTGGGCACAGTGAGCAGGGGAAACAGAGCCAGCTCCTGGCAGCAGGAGGGTGAGGACAGCTGTCCCCAGCCCTGCCACCCTCCTGGCTGCTGTCCCACAGCCTGTGTCCAACCTGCAAACCCCTCTGCGGGGCTGGCAGCGCAGCCAGAGGGGAGCAGTGGCACAGCAGCCAGCGTGGCTCCTATGGAGCAGGAGGATCAGAGAAGAGCAGGGTGTGTGAAGGGGAGAGGAGTGGCCGTGCCCCGGGAGCAGCGCTGATCCCTGAGCGCCAAACCCTGCCAGGGCTGCGCCGCTGCCCAGCGCCTGCAACATCTCAAGTGGGAAAATGTAATTTTATTAAGGCTCTTGGAGCTTCACTCTCAGCATCTGCACTGCAGCAGAGCATACAAAGGGAGGTTATGAAGCATTTCTCATTATGGCCACAGGCGCAGGCTCATCACATCCCCCGGCCAGCCCTGGTTAATAAAGCTCCTGCCCAGCCCAGCTGCCCCCGGCCCCTCACCCACAGGTGCCCTGCCCTGGCCACCCTGTGATCCCCCCAGCCCTCCCAGACAGGAAACTCCTGCTTTGTCTCCCCTAACTCTCACTGCACGGGCACCTTCATTTGCAAAGCTGCTCTTGGAGGCCCAGAGCCGTAATTAATCCCTGTCACAGCAAAGATGTAGTGTCGGGAGAATTTATGACTGGCTCAGAGCTGCCGTGATGAGCAGGGGCACCTCAGCCCCTTGTGATATAAATGCCTCTGCTAATTGGATTGCAGCAGCTAATCAGGGGCTGCAGAGAGAATGAAGGCGCTCCGGCTCCTCGCTGCTGGCGTGGGCTGATAAAGCGGCAGCCGCGGGAATTGCATCTGCGGGAATTGCACCAGGGCCTGAGATGGGGATCGTGGGGAGCCCAGGGCCACCAGGGCCTGAGATGGGGATCGTGGGCAGCCCAGGGCCACCAGGGCCTGAGATGGGGATCGTGGGCAGCCCAGGGCCACCGGTGTGGGGCATGGGGTGGCCATGCAGCAGAGCAGGGAGGAGGGCTGCCCTCACACACACACAGGGCAGTGCTCACACACAGGGCAGTGCTCACACACAGGGCAGTGCTCACACACAGGGTAGTGCTCACACACACACAGAGCAGTGCTCACACACACACAGGGCAGTGCTCACACACACACAGGGCAGTGCTCACACACACAGGGCAGTGCTCACACACAGGGCAGTGCTCACACACACACAGGGCAGTGCTCACACACAAAGGGCAGTGCTCACACACAGGGCAGTGCTCACACACACACAGGGCAGTGCTCACACACACAGGGCAGTGCTCACACACACACAGGGCAGTGCTCACACACACAGGGCAGTGCTCTCACACACACAGGGCAGTGCTCACACACAGGGTAGTGCTCACACACACACAGAGCAGTGCTCACACACACACAGGGCAGTGCTCACACACACACAGGGCAGTGCTCACACACAGGGCAGTGCTCACACACACACAGGGCAGTGCTCACACACACAGGGCAGTGCTCACACACACACAGGGCAGTGCTCACACACACAGGGCAGTGCTCACACACAGGGCAGTGCTCACACACAGGGCAGTGCTCACACACACACAGGGCAGTGCTCACACACAAAGGGCAGTGCTCACACACAGGGCAGTGCTCACACACACACAGGGCAGTGCTCACACACACAGGGCAGTGCTCACACACACACAGGGCAGTGCTCACACACACAGGGCAGTGCTCACACACACACAGGGCAGTGCTCACACACACACACAGGGCAGTGCTCACACACAGGGCAGTGCTCACACACACACAGGGCAGTGCTCACACACACAGGGCAGTGCTCACACACACACAGGGCAGTGCTCACACACACACAGGGCAGTGCTCTCACACACAGGGCAGTGCTCACACACACAGGGCAGTGCTCACACACACACAGGGCAGTGCTCACACACACACAGGGCAGTGCTCACACACACACAGGGCAGTGCTCACACACACAGGGCAGTGCTCACACACACACAGGGCAGTGCTCTCACACACAGGGCAGTGCTCACACACACAGGGCAGTGCTCACACACACACAGGGCAGTGCTCACACACACACAGGGCAGTGCTCACACACAGGGCAGTGCTCACACACACACAGGGCAGTGCTCACACACACAGGGCAGTGCTCACACACACACAGGGCAGTGCTCACACACACACAGGGCAGTGCTCACACACAGGGCAGTGCTCACACACACACAGGGCAGTGCTCACACACACACACAGGGCAGTGCTCACACACAGGGCAGTGCTCTCACACACAGGGCAGTGCTCACACACAGGGCAGTGCTCACACACACAGGGCAGTGCTCACACACACACAGGGCAGTGCTCACACACACAGGGCAGTGCTCACACACACACAGGGCAGTGCTCACACACACACAGGGCAGTGCTCACACACAGGGCAGTGCTCACACACACAGGGCAGTGCTCACACACACACAGGGCAGTGCTCACACACACAGGGCAGTGCTCACACACACACAGGGCAGTGCTCACACACACACAGGGCAGTGCTCACACACACAGGGCAGTGCTCACACACAGGGCAGTGCTCACACACACACAGGGCAGTGCTCACACACACACAGGGCAGTGCTCACACACACACACAGGGCAGTGCTCACACACACAGGGCAGTGCTCACACACACAGGGCAGTGCTCACACACACACAGGGCAGTGCTCACACACACAGGGCAGTGCTCACACACACACAGGGCAGTGCTCACACACACACAGGGCAGTGCTCACACACAGGGCAGTGCTCACACACACAGGGCAGTGCTCACACACAGGGCAGTGCTCACACACACACAGGGCAGTGCTCACACACACAGGGCAGTGCTCACACACAGGGCAGTGCTCACACACACACAGGGCAGTGCTCACACACAGGGCAGTGCTCACACACACAGGGCAGTGCTCACACACACACAGGGCAGTGCTCACACACACACAGGGCAGTGCTCTCACACACAGGGCAGTGCTCACACACACAGGGCAGTGCTCACACACACACAGGGCAGTGCTCACACACACACAGGGCAGTGCTCTCACACACAGGGCAGTGCTCACACACACAGGGCAGTGCTCACACACAGGGCAGTGCTCACACACACACAGGGCAGCGCTCTCACACACAGGGCAGTGCTCACACACACAGGGCAGTGCTCACACACACACAGGGCAGTGCTCACACACACACAGGGCAGTGCTCTCACACACAGGGCAGTGCTCACACACACAGGGCAGTGCTCACACACACACAGGGCAGTGCTCACACACACACAGGGCAGTGCTCTCACACACAGGGCAGTGCTCACACACACAGGGCAGTGCTCACACACAGGGCAGTGCTCACACACACACAGGGCAGTGCTCTCACACACAGGGCAGTGCTCACACACACAGGGCAGTGCTCACACACACACAGGGCAGTGCTCTCACACACAGGGCAGTGCTCACACACAGGGCAGTGCTCACACACACACAGGGCAGTGCTCACACACACAGGGCAGTGCTCACACACACAGGGCAGTGCTCACACACACACAGGGCAGTGCTCACACACACAGGGCAGTGCTCACACACACACAGGGCAGTGCTCTCACACACAGGGCAGTGCTCACACACACAGGGCAGTGCTCACACACAGGGCAGTGCTCACACACACACAGGGCAGTGCTCACACACACAAAGGGCAGTGCTCACACACACAAGGCAGTGCAGGTGGGCCCGTGAGCACCGTGAGCTGGCTGCCCCTGGACAGGAGCACCGTGGGCAGCCCTGGGCTGGGTATGACCATGACCATGACCATGACCATGACCATGACCATGACGTTGCACGGCCGCCTGGTCTGGCCAGCGTTGCAGACACCCCATGGCCCCCTCAGCAGTCCTTGGGGTCTCCACTGCTGACCTCAAGCATTAGAAAGGGGCTGAATACTCAACGATCCCAATACCGTGTCTATCGACACCTTCAGCGCCTTTCCCCACAAAGACAGAAAACAGAGGGATGAGGTGGAGGAGACACTACAAGGACACTCCTGCAGTAGGAGTGAGGTTGACCATGGCAGGAGCAAACTGGGCGAATGTCCCTGGCTACACACGTGCTCCACACAGCCCACGGGCTGTCAGATGGTGGCTGGGCAGGATGGAGGTGGCTCCTGAGGACTGGCTCAGGATGCTCTTCAGATGTTCTGACTCCATCCTTCAGAGAATCGCCAAGCTCCATGATCATCCCCAGCTCCTGACCAGGGCAGAGCTGTCCACAGGGACACGGGAATGGATGGAGAGCTCTGGCCTGGCTCTCCACCCACACAAACCAAACACACGCAGGTCCCCACTGGACAATAGGGCTTTTTCACAATCCAAGGCTCTTCTACGTTCGAACGGCTTTCCCGTCTTCTCCATGTCCTTCTTATTGCCCTTTATTTTCATCTCTGCCTCCCTTTCTTCCAAATACATGGATTAGAAAGTAAATCCTGAAAATGATGACTAAACCCAGCCATCTCTCCTTACGGAAACACTTTCCCACCTTCTTAAACCTTTTTGGAGGCACGAGGGAAAATAACCCTTGTATTTATGCAAATTTCAAAGTGGCGTGTGATGATGGAAACAAAACAGTGCTGGAGCGCAGCCAAGGCATGGCACCGACGGGGCCTCTCAGCTGCTCGCCTCCCGATTCTTCGGGGGAAGCAGCTGTAGAGAAATGAAAATACAGAAGCCCCCGCACGCACCCGCCGCCGCCCGCGCGCATTCCAGCACCCGTCACCTCGGAGGCGGCAGGATTCGGGCTCTGGCCGCTGCTGCTGCTGCCTGGAGCACCCTGTCGTCCCCCACAAGCCTCCCTGTCCCGCTGCTCCCGATTCCCCTTTCAGGAATTTACAAACATTTTCCGCAGATCAATATCTGTATTGATTATTCATTGTGAGCGAGTCGTGTGTCTTTGGTGATCCAACCTGGCAGAGTGAGCAGCCAAAGGCTGCAGCAGATACAGGGAGGGAAAAGAAAAGGAGAAAAAAGCCCTACAGAAGGCGAGAGAGACCCAGATCTGGCTGGGTTTGCTGCTGCCAGCAATGGAGACGGATGGAGAGGAAGGAAGGAAGAAAGAAAATGGGAATGGCATGAAAAGGGATGAAGAGACGAGAGAGCAGAGGAGAAAAAGCGAGAGCAGGAAAAACAAAGTCACCGCTGGAGAACTGGAGCTGGGGCACGCCGGCAGCCTGGAGACATTCCAGCCTTGTGCTCGCCCTTCTGCACAGGGATGCGATGGACTTATTGCTTCGGGAGAGCAAAGTGACTCACGGTTTTGGTATCTGCTACGTAAGAGCTTTGGGGGGATTCCTTGGCTGGCTGACAGAAAGGGAAGAAAGCAGCAGCAGTGAGGTAAAGCGCGATCCCTTCCTCCTGCCTTCCTGGGAATACGCGTCGCCCGGGCTGGCTGGAGCAGCGAGCTGCTCGCTTATGATATGCAAAAGGAGAATAATTAAAAGCGCCAGCATCACTTGCAAAGTGAGTAAACACAAAGCCTTTCAAAACATGCTCTTCAGCTAATGAGAAGCTGTAATTTCTTATACTTAAAGGCAAAAAAGACCCTGATGAGGCTCGGTGGAGTGTGCGCGCGCGCCTGCGTGTGTGTGCATGTGTTTGTAGATATGAGAGAATCAGTTAATTGTTGATGATGTTTAGAAAAGGGATTATGAGAAAAGACACTGAAATGATGACAGGGAATATCTTGGATCAGAGCCAGAGAAATAAAATAATCAAGGACAATCAAGCCTGCAGCTCCGGAGAAAGCGCCGACTGTTCTGCCAGGGACTTGGAAGGAATTTCCCCGCGCTGCCGAGCTGCAGCTGGAATATGTGCTTGGCACCAGGAGACAGAACTGCAAGGAGCAGTTTGCTTGGAGCATGAGACAACAGAACAGAGAACTATGGAGCTCTGCTATAATTCAGAGGTTAAACACCTTTGTCTGCTTATGTGTCAGGTGGAGACTTGGTTTTGTCCACCACTGACTTGCCCTGAAAATGCAACTTCTGAAATCCCCTGGCTGAAGCCGGAGCTGAGGATTCTCCAGACGCCTCTCCAGAACTACTGCGATGTTGTGAAAACAAAGGAAAGGGAGCTCGAGGAATTAAGTTCTTCTGGCTGCAGGTGGCTGCAGGACCTGATGGACCTGACCATGGAAACTGTCTCCGGAATCGATTCCTTCCTTAATTCTGGAAACCAGAAGCCCCTTGCTCCAGCCGGGGGTTGCAGCTCACAAGCACACAGGAAAGGTGGTGGGCATCGGGAATACCAGGAGCCTTCCTTCCAACCTGGGCATCCAGCTGCTGTCCTGAACGGGTGGATTTTAATAAATGTTGGCTTTCTCTTGGGCTGAGGTTGGGTGGGGAGAGAGAATAAAGGGAAATTCAAACCATCCTGTGACTGCTGTGTTGTCAGTGAGCTACAGAAATGCCGTCCCTTTGTTTTGGATGCTAAACTCCGTCTGACTTCATTGTTGCTGGATTTTGGCACGCTACGCTCTGGGCTTCTCCAGGAGCAGGAACACATGGTCTGTCCAAGAGGGAATCTTTGGGGACGCGGAGGCAGCGGCAGGAGCCAATCGCACGTGGCTGGTGGCCGCTCCCGCGGGCCAGCTGTGCGGCCAGCTGTGCGGCCAGCTGTGCGGCCAGCGCTCCGGACGGGTGCATGGTACGTACACAGCGCGCGGCGGGGCCGGGGCGAGCGCGCAGCGGGCTCCGCTCGCCCGGGGCTCCAGGCGAGCCTGCCGAGCCCGGCCGGACCTGAGCGGAATGTTAATTGGCCCCGAGCAGATTAGCATATTAACCAGCACATTAACCAGCACATTAACCAGCGCTGCCCGGCAGCCGCGGCCGTGCGGGGCACAGCCTGTCGCAGCTCCACCGGCTCCTTTGTCACAGCCCTTTTTATACTTGTGTTTGCCTTTTGTTTCCCAATCAGACCCTAGAAATTCATTAACAGCAATGAAAGGCGGGGATGCAAAAACCTATAATGAAAACAAATGATCTATTTAAACGCTGCTGGGGCTGAAAGGAGGGGGATCGTGGCGCCGGGACTGGAGAAGGAAATCCTGCCACCTGGAAAATGCCTGGACATGCGTGTCCGTGCCCGTGCCAAGGCTCCAAGGAAACAGCGACTACAAAGCCGGGGCTGCGTGTAAAGATGTTGGAGCATTGTCTGTACAGAGCCTCAAACAAACAGCAGCGCCTGGTCAGAGGAGAGGCCGCTGCGCATTGTCCCCGCGGCCGCCGGAATTCCTCTCGGCTGGGATTACAAACAACTCTCGGTGCCCGCAAGGACTGAAAATCACTTGACTTAAAATCACTCGTGTTCATTCACACGGCTCCTCTGCGGTGGCCCAGCAGTGCCCTACAGCCAGCAGCCCCGACGGGAGGGTGTGGTGGCCACAGGGAAGGTGTGGTGGCCACGGGGATGGTGTGGTGGCCACGGGGACGGTGTGGTGGCCACGGGGATGGCGTGGTGGCCACGGGGACAGTGTGGTGGCCACGGGGATGGTGTGGTGGCCACGGGGATGGCATGGTGGCCACAGGGATGGTGTGGTGGTCACAGGGATAGCGTGGACACTGTCCTGGACCTGGCCCCAGGATGCTGGACCTGACATCAGGCTCTTCAGGTGGCTTCCTCTCCTCGTTATTTCTTAGATTATTTCACAAATGTTTCTGTCCCCTGAAGTGTCACATGGTTGTGAGAATAAAAAGATTTAATCCAAGCATGGCCTTTTTATCAGAATTGATCAAGTAAGATAAAAGCTGAAATAATCTATGTCAATTTTTAAACTTGTAAATGCTGTGTGTGGGCTTTAAATATCACAGAGGGATAGCTTAGGTATTTGTCAATGGGATTTTCAGGCAAACGTGAATGTCCTCAGCCCCAGAGCTCCATGCCAGTCTGAGTGTGCCCATCCCTGGGGCTGGACATGCAGCCAGGGACCTCCCTGCCCCTGGCACAGCATCCCGAAAATGTGTCCCTGGCACAGCTCTGAGCTCCAGCAGTCTGTCCTTTGTACCTCTGGATCTCAGCAGGGAAAAGGGAAATGGGCTCCAGCCCTTTGTCACCCTGAACCCAGCTCATACTCTGGCTGGGTCCAAGGGCAAAGGCCCCAGGGCTCTGGCTGTGCCCAGTGGGATATCCCAACAATTCCTGATTACACCAGCTGTGGACCAAAGACACACAGCACAGAGATTTTATCTGCTGGAAAAACTGGAAGAAAAGCTCTCAACACCTGCCACACATCCACATTTTTCAGTGAGGAAAACAACAACAAACTCTTGTCTGAGGAAACCTCTCCAATTTGTACCTGGTAAAGACATGCTGGATAATCTTACCCTAATGGACTTTAATCTATCTCCACAATTAGATAAACAAACTAAATCCCTTAAGAACCTTCAAAATTTATCCTCAACTACCACCAGTCCTTATCCTTAAACTTTTAATTGAAACACAGAAAATAATGGTGAAACCACAGAATTATAGAATGGTTTGGGTTGGAAGGGACCAGCCTGGCCTGGGCACTGCCAGGACCCAGGGGCAGCCACAGCTGCTCTGGGCACCTGTGCCAGGGCCAGATGTTTGCTGTTTGCTCAGGTTCCTACTGACCATGGCTGGGCTGTTGATGTGGTGCCAGGGGCTTTTGGAGCCACTGAAATAAAACCACATTTTCACAGAAGCTTCTGGAAGAGCCTTGAGCACTTTTGTGCCTTGTGCTATTTAGAAAGTGTTTTGGAAAATCACATGAGAACTGTCTCTCATATGGCAGCACATCACCCAGGTGAAGAGCTGCAAAAACACTGCCAGGCGTTTTTCTTGGCATTAAAATTAAATAGAGGAAGGTTACTAAAAAATACATTGTATTCTTATACCAGGAGATCAGGATGTGCATTAAAATACAGTAACAAATATATATACCCTCTTATACCCTGAAATACAGCCTTGGTCCCATGTTCTCCCCTTCCTCTGCACTTATGGAAGAGCAATTAGCCACTAAACAGGTAGTTATAATAATATCCCACAATTAAATCTATGAAACTGTAGCAGACTATGAACAAGGGCCTTTTCCTCCCCAGGCTGAAATCAAAGCCCTCATTTAAATGACCAAGTCTATTCTAGGTCCAAAAGAACCATTCTGACCAGCATGGAGAAGGAATTTCCTTTTTCAGGGGAAGTGAACAGTGTTCCACTGACTCAGAACCAAAACTGCTGATTTTTCATCCTCAGCTGGTCCAGGCCTGGGGTCTCTTCTGAAAGCATGAGCATCACAATTTCCTGCCCTTTGGCAAAATAAAATTGTACCTGCTTGTACCAGCTGCACAAACTTCAAAGTTACAGTTCTGCTAAAGAAAAGCCAATTTCCCCATAGACACTGGAAGAATAATTCTCCTCTGGAGGTTTTCTCCTTGTCTCCTTTCCACTTGTGTGAGGTCCTTCCATACTCACCCCACACTTGCTGTTCACCTGTGTCTGTCTCTTGAACACAATGAACCTGCAGCTTTAATTAACTGAGATGCCCAAACCAATCACCCCAAATCTCCCTCAAGTGTTCACCACCCATCTTTTCTCTCCCACCCCAGTACCAGGGGTTTATTTTGGGTTTGTGTCACCTTCTCACAGCCCCATTGCCCCACTCAGTCTGATGAGGCTCTGGGGCTGGGGGGATCCCACAGCATAATCCCACTTTTTCTACCACTGCCATTAATGGAAGCAGCACACAGATTGCTCCCAGAATCGAGTTTTTCTGCAGCTGCTGCACATTTTTAAAGAGAACTTGCAATCTCCAATACAACAAAATTAGTCAAGACATCACAGTGTGAGAAAGTCACAGCTGACCACACCAGTTGTCCCTCCAAAATCCTTCCCAATGTCCCCATGTCAACCCCCTCCACTTCTGTGCCACCTTCTCAGTGCTTTTCTGTCCTTTCTTGCTCCATCCATTGTTCTCCCCTCTCACCCTCATATCAAAATCAACACTGACCCCAGGGATTTCAGCATTGCCATTCCTCCACAAATTCAGTTTATAGCACCTGAAGAACACCATTCACCCTCAAAAACACCAAGGCCTGGAACATTTCCTAAGTAAATGGGAAAAAGTAGCTGCTTTCCTCAGGATCCTCTGAGATACTGAGAGCACAAAGCAAGGTTTCCATTACATTTATAAGTCTGATGATTCTCAAGAACTTGAACTGTGCACTCATGTTGTAAACAGAATACTTCAGATAAAAATGTAGGAAGAAAAGAGGAAAGAAGCCTTCTTTAAAGGATAACCCCCCCCCAAGAACTACATACATGGAAAAAAAAAATCCAGCTCCAAATTTACATTCCTCAGTTTTCCATCAAGATAGAGAACTCTGATTAGTGTTTTTTGAAACCTGTCATTAATCTTTCCATTGCTCTCAGATCACACAAGGGTAGTTTGGTAATAGCAAGTATCCCAGAGATTATGAATGACCTTGTAATAACTGAGTATATAAAATACATTAAAAGCAGGTACTTCACAGTGACTCACTGAAGTCTGTTTACACACAAAGTTTTAATGAGATTACTACACCTGGACCACAGGTATTTTTCCAATGCCAAATCTCATGGTGGGGATGCTGGTAGGAAGGAAAAGGATATTTGTCCCATGCTCAGGAATGTTTTCTGCCAGCTGATCACTTACCATTGTTTTGGGGAACTTGTATTTATCAGCTGTAACAGACCACCCAAATCTGATTCACTTTCACCAATTCACATGGAAAATGAACCAGATCAGGAGTCTTGTCCTTTCCTCATCCTTCCTTATGGCTGTTTGATTAGGACAGACCTTCAAGGGACAGTTCTCCTGTTAAGAAGATTAGGCCAAGGGCTCTAATCACTTGGCCTGTTCTTTAATGACAGAAACTAACAGTTAAGGTCAACAGAAATAATTAAATAACAGAGCCCTGATGGTTCTGCACCAGCCCAGACAGAGCTGCAGCCAGGCAAGCCTTTATAGACATGTAGGAGAAACACAATCTATGGATGGGCTTGCTCAAAAAACACATTTTCAGTGAAAGTGAGAGGAGCCAACAGTACTGGGCAGTGAGTGAGGTGCTCAGGAACACCTCAGGCAGGTGGCATTAAACAAAGTCACAGCAGCACGAGGAGAGGAGTGAGCAAAGGCTGCAGCTCAGGGAGCACAAAGAGCCCTCAGCTGTGCCTGAGAACAGCTCTGTACATGTAATCACAGCTCTCCTAATCCAGGTGATTTACATTACACGTCCCAGGAGGGCCACCAACACAAAAATCACTTCTAAAGGCTTAGGAAAATTAGGTCTTCCTACCTCACTGTGCACAGGTGGAGATGCTGCAGGACCTGGTGCCGGGATGGGCAGGGAGAGGCTCCTACTCACACCAGAAAGAGTCAGCACAAGCTCTCCAGATCAAAGCCTGCAAATAAAAATGGGAACTATATAAAGTATTTTGAAGGATTTGGAATAATGCACCAAAAGGAACAGAAGTTTGGGTACAGAATGGAGCTGTTGATATTTTTTGTGTTCAGTTCTAACTCAGCCAGCATTCCCAGCCATTCCATCCCCTGTCACTGGGCTCACCTGTCACAGGTATCCTTTGCCCCCTACAAAGCAGACAGCTGCACCTCCCAGCCTCCTGCCCTCACAGGAACACATCCACCTAATTCACGTGGCTCTGCCACCCCCACGGTCATCTGTGCCACACTCTGACCCAGCCATCACAGTGAGGAGCCAGGGAACACAGCCTGATCATGGCAGTCTCCTGCTTCCCAAGGAAAACTCTCCTCTGGGTGCACAGCTTGGCACCTGGGTGGGCAGCTGAGCAGGAGGGGTCATGCAACTGATGCCAGGAGGATTTGGGGACAGGACCTTCCCCATCCCAGTGGTGGCTCTTGCTGCAGTCACACATCTGTGGCTGTCAGGAATTTATAACTAGAAATGACAGAACTCTCCTGAAATACTGTTTGCTGCTGCCCAGTTTGTTGCTCCTGTGCTCTGCACCTGAAGCTGTGGCTGCCCCATCCTTGGCAGTCCCAGGCCAGGCTGTTCAGGGTCTGAAGCACCCTGGGACAGTGGAAGGTGTCCCTGCCATGGCAGGGGTGGGATGTGCTGAACATTCAGGCCCTTCCAACCCAAACCATCCTGGGAATCTCTGAACACTGTGGGACACACCAGGGGAAAGGCCAGACCACCACACATTCAAAGCCTGGTTTAAACCAACGGAAAAGGAAGTTATCTGAAATAAAAAAGGTACTTTCAGGAAAATGGAAGTTGTTTCCAAACAATAAAAATAGAAAAGGATATAAACCCAGCACACTAAGTGCAACCCCACGATAAGGCAAGGCAAAACAGGGTCTGGAGAACAATCATCGGAGTTCGTGGAGCTAATAAAAGCTTCTCCAACACAAAAGCAGGAAGCCTGTCTGTCACCCAGAGCTGCTGATAGATGGGCAAGGAGTAAAGGGGGGAATTAAGAAAGATAAGGGCAAAGCAGCAAAATTAAATTAATTCCTTGCACTGTCGTTCACTAGGCAGAGGTCAGCAGGGTTCATATGCCAGAGCAACAAATCACCAGAGGCCGACAGTGCCTCCTCAAGGAGCCCAAACACGAAATTGCTGAACTTTCTTCCTTTGCATCCGAGATTGGAAGGTGACAAATTTTTACAAAAGGCTTTAGGAGTGACCCTGGGAATGACAGACCACAAAGTCTAATTTCCAGAATAGGCAAAAGGGTAGAAAACTGTGGGACTGAATTAGCAGCAATGAATAAACACATCTGGGGCAGAGCCTGAAAGACGAGCAGAGCTCATACGTGCAGATCCGAGTGGTCTGATGAGGAACCAGCCCTGCTAATACAGGAGATTTGGGCTGATACAGTGGAATCTGATTTTCTAAAAGCTTTTCTAGAACATCCCTCACTAAAGGTTCTTAAAGAAACTAAACTGTCATGGAGTAAGAGGGATTAATCTTCCTGTGAATTCCTGATAAAAAGACAGAGAAAAAAGGGCACAAACACAACATTATTGAGGGAAGGAGCAGAAATCCTGCACTGCTTGTGCTTAGCCATGAATAACTTACAGAGGAGAAAGCAAAGTGACAGGCAGGTAATGAGGGTGACAGGCAGAGGTTTTCACAAAAGTCAAGTCTGAGAGAGAAGGTCTGCCAAAGCACCCGGAGTTCAGACTGGAGCCACAGTGCCAGTGCACATCTGTAATGGCCACATATACATACACATCTGTACTGGCCAGGTGTGCATGCACATCTGTAATGGCCACATGTATGTGCACATCTGTACTGGCCAGGTGTGCATACACGTCTGTAATGGCCACGTGTGTATGAACATCTGTACTGGCCAGGTGTACATGCACATCTGTACTGGCCAGGTGTGCATACACGTCTGTAATGGCCACGTGTGTGTGAACATCTGTACTGGCCAGGTGTGCATGCACATCTGTAATGGTCATGTGTACATGCACATCTGTACTGGCCATGTGTCCATACACATCTGTACTGGCCAGTGTGCCAGGGATCTTTCCCAGCGTGCCAGGGAGGTCTCCCAGCAGCAGCTGAGTTCCTGCACAGCAAACAAAGAGCATCCAACAAAGCCCACAGGAATTAAAGCCCAGTCCCTCTCGGCAGCAGGAGACAAGGGTGGGCAGCACCTGCCCCTCGTGGGGCCGGGGTGCCTTTGTCCCACCACGTGCCCCCATACTGAGGCCACTTGTTGCCTCTGATGGCAATTAGCACCGTGCCGAATTCCTCGTGCCCCGCGCTAATTCGGGAGGATGGGCATGTCACACCCCGCCAAGAATTCCAGCCCCTGCCAGGGGGCAGCCCCACCCTTCCACGAGGCCTTTGTTTCAGCGGTGAGCTCAAGGACTCGGTTCCTTTGTCACAAATACCCGTGGAGGCGCTGCAGGAGGCAGAAGCTGCAGGCCTGGCCCTGAGGATGCTGAGCTGAGTGTGACTGGGCCAGGCGAGGGGCTCTGCCACACTCCCTGCTCTGACACACTGACACACACACAGAAAAATCAGCTGTGTCCAGCTGAAACTCCAGGGCTGCATCTCTGCTGCAGAGCTGTGCAACTCAGCATGGAGCACATCCATCCCACCCCATCCCATCCCATCCCATCCCATCCCATCCCATCCCATCCCATCCCATCCCATCCCATCCCATCCCATCCCATCCCATCCCATTATCCCATCCCATTATCCCATCCCATTATCCCATCCCATTATCCCATCCCATCCCCTCCCATGCCCTGCCCTGCCCACACAAACACCCCAAAGCTGAGGTGGACGTGGGGACAGCCCAGTGCCCTGTGCCAGGCCTGTGCTGAGCCATGGGCACCACACAGGGGCAGGGAGGGCTCGGGGCTCCTCAGCCACCTTGGGCTCGTGCCCAGGGGCACAGCCAGCCACAGGCTGATGAAAACATGCTCTTCACTGCTTCTTGTCTCCTGCAATTGTTTGAGCATCCCTCCTGACATCATCTGGGGATAGCATGAAGGAGGTCAGAGCACCCACAAACTGCCTGCTGAGCTGCTGATGTTCCTGACACTTCTGGGTGGTGATTCCCTCCTGCCTGGTGTCAGAACCACAGAACCACAGAAGCCTCAGGGCTGGAAAAGCTCACTGACTGCAGCCATGGCCAGCACTGCCATGGCCCCAGGTGCCACATCCACACAGGTCTTAAATCCCTGCAGGGACAGGGACTCCAGCCCTGCCAGGAAGGAATTTCTCCCAGTGCCCAACCCTGCACAGACTCAGAGGTTGGGCTCCTGGAAACCAGCCTGACTGCAGCACCAGGGCTGCTGGAACCTGCACATAGAGGCTGTTGTAAATCCTCAGTAATTCCAGCTGATTCCAAGGAGAATGTTGTGAATTACCAAATTTGTCAGGTTAGCAGCACGAGAGCAAACTGTCCACACAGAACAATGCTTCTTAAATGCAATTTAACTTATTTTCTTAATTGTGGGCTGATTCTGATTTATGCTAATTCATAACAGATTATGAACTTTATTATGTAATTGGAAAAATGACCATAAAACTTTCACAATGCTGGAGAGGTTTTTGGGTATTTGGATTTTTACACTCTGTTGCTTATGAGGGCTGGCACATGCATGGCTGGGCCTGTGTCCCCACGTGTCCCCAGCACAGAGCTGCCATCGATTGCAGAGCACAGCCTGCTCCACACAGCAAATAAAGCCATTTATTGAGCACTGGGCTTGCTGGGTGAGAGAGGGACACACACTCTGCATGGAGAGGCTGAGGCACATCAGGATGTGGCCAGGGATTGCCCCAGCCCTGGAACTGCTCCAGAGCAGGTTGGGCAGGGTTGGAGCAGCCTGGGATAGTGGCAGGGGCACAGGATGAGCTCTGAGGGCCCTTCCAGCACAAACCACTCTGGGATTGTAGGATCAGGAGCTGGGGCTGCCTGGGGCCTCTCTGGGTCACATCCTGCTCAGCCTCCAGGCTTGGGAAGAGGATGGACCAGCAGTGGCTGAGGCTGGAGGGGAAAGGGACATGCCATACCTCAGGGAGGAAATCCCCCAGGAAGGGGCAGGAGATGGAATTGCTCCATTTTAAGTGCTGGCTGTAAGTTTTTGTACCTGGAGTGTGCATCTGATGGGGCTGGAGCCAGAGAGAGGGGCTGGGTGAGCAGCCACAGCCCAGAACGGGCTGCAGGAGCTGGAATGGGTTTTCAATGATTGTATCATCCCCTGTGCTACTGCTGTGCATGGCTGGGCTTTGTACCATACTGAAAATCAATAAAAATGCATGGAAAAATGTTCTCCCCCGCTTAAAAGTTAAATAATCTAGTTAGGATTCTGGCACTGCTATTTTAGGTCAGCCAGTCTTTGTTTCCATCCCAAGCCTGAGGCTCACCAGAGTTTCCCCAGGACGCTGCTGGAGCCAGGGCTGAGGAGAGCCCTGCCCTGGGCACACACAGGAGGGGCAGGGTCCCCTCTGTCCCTCTGGGTGACATGCAGCAGCTGGAGCAGGAGGGCTGTGGATCCCCCAGCTGTGGCAGGAGGAGCCAGCGCTGGCCTCGCTGCTCTGGGTCCCTCTGCTCGGCTCCTCAGGGCCAGAGGAACAAATGTGCTCCCAAACTCACCCTGTGCCACCAAACTGGGCTCTGTTTCCTGACACAACAACAAACCATAAAAACATGGAACTTCTCGGGTGGGAAAGGACCTGAAAGCCCATCTGGTTCCACCCCCTGCCATGGGCAGGGACACCTTCCATTCCCCAGGCTGCTCCAAGCCTCGTCATCTCCTGGAGCATCTCTAGCCCTGCTTTTCTAAAATATCTTCACTTTTATTCACTATCTGCCATTTAATATAGCTTTACAAACTTCTAAAAACTGTTTTTCTGAAAATCAATTCTCTCCCTCTATGTCTGGGTCCCTGCAGGAGCCTTTGCTCCACAATGAACACACACACGTCTCTGAGTTCAGTATTTTGTCACATTAGCCTGGCCCCACAGTCTGGAATTCCTCAGGAATTAAAGCCTTACATAAACACAGCATTTAACTCCATTACAATATAATAATGATTTTTAAACAACGTTGTAATAGGTTCTATAATTTTTTTTTTAAGTGCATATTATTGTACTGTCATGGTTTCCTTTGCTCCCTAACAGCCCAGTCAAAGCAACAGATACAAAGGTAAACACACTGGGAAGGTACTGAGCACTCCATGGCCCCTTTCCCAGGTTTACAACTTGCTTTTCCCAGCTGCCAGCTGCTCCACAGACAGCCCATACTAAATGTGGGACAATTCCTGTATTCTTAAACTAAAATATTTTTCAGCTAAAGCGAGCATAAATTATTTATTCATTTGTATTTGCATTTAAATACTTGAAAAATCTCCAAATTAACTGCTTTGAAAATGGTTCCAAAATTTCCCCCTAGGCTGTGACCTTGTGGCCAAGTCTAATCTCAAAGCAAATTGAAAGAAGGGCTCACACTGAACACATCCAGCAGCTCTGATGTGCTTTGCCCAGAGAACTAAGAGAGCCAAACTCAGCCAAATGCTGGCTTTGGGGCCCACACTTGGGTTTTTCCACCATGTCACCCAAGCCTGGAGCTGATGACCCTAAATTTCCTTGGCAAGGTTTGACTCATCCAACTTGGGGCTTTCTGGAAGCTCCTGGGCAGCCATAGCCAGCTCAGCCTTGCATTCTAATCCTTCCCAATGTTTGTGGTTGTGGTGGAAAGCAGAGAGTTTCAAAAACCAGAATTCCAAGGAAAACAGGAACAACATCAGTTTTAATACTCCACACATACTTGTGTAAAATCTGTGCTTTAGGGAGCTCAAGTCACAGCCACAACTGGGGTTTTATTCCCCATCCCCTCTGTGCCCACAGCCAGCTCTGCACCTCACACCCCAGCCTGGCCATGGAGCTCCACAGCCAAACACCATCTGGGAGGGCTCCCTGCAAGCTTAGCTGCAGGCCTGTCCTTCCTTTGTCATCCATCTGGTTTCTGCAAAGAGCAGAATTAGAGCAGATTAATTCCTTACACTGTCCCTCGCAAGGAGAACTGCTGGGAGGGAAGGGAGGAAGCCCAGGCACTGCTCTAAGATCTCAGCCAGCTGCAAAATGTCATGAACCAGCAAGAGAGGTGGTTTCCTGACAACATTAGTCTCCTTTCAGGAACAGAATGAAGAAAACAGATATAAAAGAGAATTCTTTAATAAAACTGTAAAGGAAACATCCCTAGTCTTCCCCCTCCCCAAATACTCATGTGTCAATTTATATAAAACAAAATCATTTACTAAGAAAAGGAAAAATATTAAAACAGAGATATAAACAGCAAAGGAGGCATTTCAGCTCCCTGTAAATAAGTTTAAAACTTGCAGGTAGAAAAAAATTATTGAATTCTAATCCCAAACACATGGATTGGCTGGTAATCTCTCTGGCACAACTTGCTTGCTTCCCACCAGCCTCCTGAGGTACTGGACAATCCCAAAGGACATTTGTCCAGAGCAGCTGTGGCTGCCCCTGGATCCCTGGCAGTGTCCCAGGCCAGGCTGGACAGGGCCTGGAGCAGCCTGGGACAGGGAAGGTGTCCCTGCCATGGCAGGGGTGGGATGGGATGAGCCCTTCCCACCCAAACCAGTCTGGGATTCTGTCATTCAAGGATGAGGAGACCCAAAGCTTCCAGAGCCCCTTCTATTGCAGGTTCTCTGGGTCAGAGCCTCAGCTCCAATTCCTCCTCCTGGCTTAGGGGCAGCCTGTGCTCAAACACAGAAAATTAAAGCTTTTGTCAGGGAGTGGCTCCGTGTTTGGAGAGGCTGGGGTGCCAGAGGGAGCAGCAGCCCTGCCCTGCCCTGCCCTGCCCTGCCCTGCCCTGCCCTGCCCTGCACACACCAGTGATAGTTCCCCCCTTGCTCGAGCAGCACTAAGCAGCCCTGGGTCCCTGCCAGTCTCCCCTGCCCAGGTCATTCCCTGCCCAGGCCATTCCTTACTCAGGCCTTTCCCTACTCAGGCCATCCCCTGCTCTATTCCATCCCCTGCTCTATTCCATCCCCTGCCCAGCCCATCCCCTGCTCTGTTCCATCCCCTCCCAGCCCATCCCCTGCCCTGTTCCATCCCCTGCTCTGTCCCATCCCCTCCCAGCCCATTCCCTGCTCTGTTCCATCCCCTCCCAGCCCATCCCCTGCCCTGTTCCATCCCCTCCCAGCCCATCCCCTGCTCTGTTCCATCCCCTCCCAGCCCATCCCCTGCCCTGTTCCATCCCCTGCCCAGCCCATCCCCTGCTCTGTTTCTGTCCTTCCCTGACCCTGTGTCCATCCCTGGCCGCACTCCTGCCCTGCAGCCGGGGCTGGTCCAGCTGTGCCCTCCCAGCCCGAGCTGGTCCCACACAAGCACAGCCAATTCTCCCTGAGCACCAGGTGTCCCCTGTAAATAACCCTGGCTTGCCCATGGATGATTCAGCCTTTGAGATGAGCTGCAGCAATGCCAGTGCGGCGGCTCCCTGACCCTGGCCCCGCCGTGCTCCCAGCTTCAAGGGGAAAAACCCTCCTCGGCTCTCGTTAGCCCTTTCTTCATCATCTAGGATTCTGCTAATAATGACTCCGTGTTACATAAAACAGATACATTAATGTCACCGAGTCCCAAATGCACTGGATCAAGCTGACTCCTTCAGAAAGGAAGAAAGTAACAGATATGAGCCTTAATAAGAGCACGGATCCGAAGGATGGGAAGGGCTCCACCAAATCGCTTTCTCCTTCCTATTTGAAATGGGGGATTTAAAGGGCCATGCAGCTGGAGAAGATCAGAGTCATGGCAAGCTAACTGTGAACATGCCATCAAAGGGAGCAAATCAAACGTGATTTTAGGTGGTGCTGCAAAGGCAGGCTCGGGCTGCTCCAGCTGCCCGCTCCGCTCCCAGGTGCTAACGGGGAAAGGAGATGGAGAGGCTCGGCAGCCCCACAGCCTGGCACTCACCCTTCATCTCCCCAGTGAAAGGGCTGCCTCAGACCAGCAGCTCTGGAGAAATGAGTTGCCTGGACTCAGTTTAGAGGAAAAAGTGGCCAAGTCTTTGACCTGTGCACAGCTGAGAGTACATCTACTCCTCTACAGCTGGAGCAGATGTTACAATTAAAAGCAACACCCAGTGACCATTAGTGCTTGACAAATATTAAAACAGAACAAAATCTCTAATCAGAGGGATGAAAATACTTAAGTGGCAAAAGTAGTCGTGTCTGAAAGCTTCAGAAAAGAAAATGCAGGACAGTCTGAGCAAGGTGTCTGCAATGGAACGTGATGCACAAGAGAAGAGTGATCAGAATCCAGCATGGCTGCTTTCACACAGATACAGGGGGAACACCTGGCAAAGTCCCTGTGAATTGTGCACAAGGAACATGAAAATTGATTAATAGATTTGTAAGCAGTTGCAAGTAGTTTAAGGAAAGAAATATGATACAAAAACCAAAGTTATATTTGCTGACGCTTGCCTAGCTGGGCACCCACCAGCCAGAGACAGCACAGGTGTTTGCATTGCCACCTTGGTGAATCTGTGAAAAAGTAAAATCCTAAGGCCAAGATGAGGCTATAAACAGACACAGCATATTCTGTGGAGTGGCACTGACACATAAGGCTGGATTTGGCAAAATGCAAACACGAGGCCTGATGGGATGGTGCCCCAGAAGGAGTCAAGGCAGGAAAGTGTCACCAAGCCATAGAGAATGCAACACCCAGCACACCTCAGGATTCACCCCATGGACACATGGAACCAACAGGGGAACACCTGAATTAATGGTGGAGGTCAGAGTGACAGATTTGTGCTTCCTCCTCTCTCGTGCTGGCTGAGCCTGGAGCCCACAGGAGTGGGAGGAGGTCCATGGACAGCGGCTGTGTCCAGGGCAGTGAGTGACCCCTGAGCACACACACCTTGGGAGCGGGGAGTACGAGAGAGGGGCAGGCAGGGAGCAGAAGGTGATTCCCTAGGAAACCTCCAGGCTCCACCAGCACATCCCCTGCTCCTGGCTTGCAGCGGGGAGCTCTCCCAGCAGAGCCTGGCAGCAGCTCTACACCAGCACTCATCTGTACAAACAAATCCAAATTCAACTCCCCCGACAGAGAACCTCCTGGGGATTAGGTCTATTAAAATTTGTATTTTGCAATTACTTCAGTTTGCTTTGCTTCTTTTCAAGGTTTTATGCTAAATTACATGGATGAAGGG